>NW_027351777.1:0-464 GCF_012295235.1 Primulina huaijiensis
CCCTACATGCATTGCATTGCATTGATTTCATTACATGTCATTTATATACGCTGTAATTTATTTGATCTTCACATTGTTGTTTGACTCATGTCCTTCAAGGCTGATGTGGTTTGTTCTATGATTTCATAGCAGGTTATTTAGGAGGTTTTAATTCAGCTGGCAGAGCGTCTGCCAGTGGAGCCCAATGAGTTATTTGAGTTCAGAGTTCCCATATATTTATACTATATATTGAGTTATTTTCCGAGGAGATGCCTCTTGTATTTGTATGGTTGTATTCTTGAGTATTGGATTTTATTTGGTGTGATAGAGGCTGGCTGGCTCTGTATGTGATTGGTATTCTGTTTTGTTTATTGGACTCTAATTTCAAGTATAAATGGTTTTTTGTTTTTTTATATATTTTTTTGGTATGTTCTATTTACGGAGAGGTCATGCCGAAATTTCTGTAGGCCCAAAATGGAAAATTT
>NW_027351778.1:0-464 GCF_012295235.1 Primulina huaijiensis
AGGTGCCGAATTCTGAGTAGGCAGGACTGGATGTGCGCGCACGACTCGAGGACCGCATTTCTTGCGCACATTATGATATTCTTGAGATTAGAGAGGACATGAGAATTTTTATAAATTAGTTTTGATACGTTGATGATTACCAGGATTCTTACTCGTTTATGTTTACGCATATCCTGTTGGACGTGTTTGGTCATTTTAAACTGCTATATTTTTAATTTTCAAACATTAACGATTAATTTTATATCAATATATTTTTCAGTAGAGTTGCATGCATGGAAAGTATTTAAATGTTATTTCGAAAATGTGAGCTTTTAAAAAAATAATTCAGCATTTTAAATTAGTAGATGTTACAGTTGTTATCAGAACAAGGGTCTTGTATAGGGTTGTGCTACCGCCAGCTACTGCAGCTCAGTCTTCATGCCTCAAGTCTGTAAGCTTTTATGTTTTAAATGATTTACTGCTAT
>NW_027351779.1:0-464 GCF_012295235.1 Primulina huaijiensis
TCCGGGGGGGGGGGGGTATTTTCCTTCTTCACGAGAATCACTGTTTTGATTTTGATCAAGATCTCTGTATTAATCCAAATCAGAGCTTGCAAAATAATTAGCAAAAATGCGAAGACATAAAACTATGCAGCCAAATCGCCCAATAGAGGTGATTAGGTTCTCTACAGCAGATGTACTGGAACACAAGGTCCACAAACTTGGAATTCTATGAGAAGTTATGTAGGTTGAACTGTAACCAAGTAACAAAGAGAGTTTCTTGATGGACATCAAAGCCGACTCCCCACCGTGAAGAGCGTTCATCGCCAATCTCACCAACTAGGCTCCTAAAACCATTGAAAAAAATTAAAGAGACACACAAACGATGAGAAATGATGTTGCAGTACGATACAAGAAAAGAACCAGAAAAAAGTGGCGGGAGATTTGTGGAGAAGGAGTGCATTCTGAAATATTTAAAAAAAAAATAC
>NW_027351780.1:0-464 GCF_012295235.1 Primulina huaijiensis
GTAAACCATGTGAACTCCCGCTTGGATCAGAAGATTTACAGACAAATATACATATTACAGCAAGTATATAACGTGTATGATGCATAAAAGAATGGTACAATGCGTGCCTGCTGGTTGCTTAAGGAAAACGATCGAGGAATCACAACCGAGGATGAAGCTTCGTGCTTGAAGTGAAGGAAAATGGTATCACCGATAATCAGCAGCAGCAATACACGAGAGGAAACGTGAGTGGAGGAGGTGGACGGTTTATTGAAACGTAATAAGGCTTAGTGGGGATTTAAGGGAGGTAATTAGGTATAAATTAGAATGTTTAGGATTAATTAAATGGTTGAATAATAGATAATAAACTTAAATTTGATAATTAAAAGTTTAAAAAAATTAATTAAGTCTAATATGCTTAAAATTAGGTCCACTAAATTTAATCATACTCCCGAAAAATATTTCGTGTTAAAAAGGTTTTGAAA
>NW_027351781.1:0-464 GCF_012295235.1 Primulina huaijiensis
AATCGATGTCAATATGTTTGGTGCGTTCATGGAACATGGGATTAGCGGCTATGTGCAGAGCGGCATTGTTATCACAATATAATTTGGTAGGACTAGTGAACTGCACGCCCATGTCAGCTAGCAAACCTTGTATCCAAATGATTTCACACGAGGTAGTGGCCATGGCTCTATATTCCGCCTCGGCCGAAGATCTGGAAACAACGCTTTGCTTCTTTGTACGCCATGACACCAGGGAATCACCCAGCTTAATGCAAAAGCCAGTAAGTGAACGACGAGACATAGGACAAGAGCCCCAATCCGAGTCGCAAGAGGCAGACAAGTGTAACGGACTGTTAGCAGACAAAAGAATGCCCATACCAGGAGACCCTTTGAGGTACTTGACAACCCGGATAGCAGCTTCCATATGAGAGCGCTTGGGTGAATGCATAAATTGGCTCAACCGTTGAACAGCATAACAGATGTCG
>NW_027351782.1:0-464 GCF_012295235.1 Primulina huaijiensis
TTGTAATTGTGAAAGCTTTACCACTTGAAGGATTAATTTGTTGTTATATTGGTTCCCTATCGAATGGTTGTAGCGTATCAGAGACAAGTTTATGTACCTTAACTAAATGTTTTTTAAATTGCTGGAACCACCACCCGTTTTGTAAGAATATCTCGTTTTGCAAATTTTTAATACGGAAAAGAGTTAATCGTATCTTGTTGTTCAATATCGAAGTAATCCCAAACTTTGTTTCGCTTTGTTCGAGCTGTCGTCGTGCTCCTTGACATCGTGTTGCTTGCTCAAATGAACGATGGCGTCCCTACATCTTTGTTGAGGAGTTCCATGGCTTCTTTCTCTTCGTACTCAGGTTTGACTTCATCAAAGTCGGAGATGTAGCCAAAATATTCACCAAAGTCGGAAACGTATGCACCTCCACCACTACCACGGTTTGAAGATGATGCCATTGAAATTCGAATTATTTATAT
>NW_027351783.1:0-464 GCF_012295235.1 Primulina huaijiensis
AATCAATATTTTACACTCAATAAATTAAAAAATCAATTTTTAATATATTAAGTTAAATTGGGCTAAACATTTAAAAAAATACTAGGTTTGTCATACAAATCCAAAAAAAAAAAAAAAACTTACTTTTTTTTAATTATTTCATGGTACTGGCCCAATTCAAAAAATGGGCCAGATTAAAAAAAATCTGATTTAAATTTGTGCTTACCCAGTTCGAAACTGGGCTATATTTAAATATGTTGGTCCAGTTCGAAACTGGTCTACATTTAAATATGTGTTGACCCAATTCGAAACTGGGCTATGTTTAAATATGTGCTGGCCCAATCCAAAACTGGGCCAATGTAAGGTAAATTGCCATTTCATAAATGGGTCACTCAGATTTGATTTTTTATTTTTTTAATTAATTGTTTGGCCCAACTTACAAATTATTCGGGCCAATTAAAATTGAAGCCCAATGGAAGGAGCGC
>NW_027351784.1:0-464 GCF_012295235.1 Primulina huaijiensis
AACGCAACCAAATCTTTCCAAACTTAAAACACAACTTAATATCATCAAATTAGACCTAAAACCCTCTACGTCGAGCCACCTAAGATCTCCCAAAACCTTGCTGAAACCTACTGAAATTCCACCCCCTAAACGTGGAAACCCTAGTTGTAACCACTCGGCCCTAGCTCGATCACCGCCCCATCCAGACCCGAACCAGACCACCTAGGACTAAGACCGGACCCAAATCATCGTGACTTGCAGCCCCACACACGTCTCAACACCCGTGCACCCAAAGGACGCCCAACACACCAAAGCCGCGGCCAAGACTACTCTTCGATCGGTTGGCTTCGAGACCAGCTCCAGTCGTGTTCAAGCTATCTTGGACCATGAATTCGACCCACAAGGGTCTATGTAACGCCCGAAAAATCAGTCTATAATCGTATGCATGCAAAATCATTTTAATTGCTTAACTGTTTTATTTAATT
>NW_027351785.1:0-464 GCF_012295235.1 Primulina huaijiensis
TCTTACACCAAAATAATTACACACTTTCGCTTTTGATCAGTTATGGAGTGTTTCCGCCAAAATTTAAGAAAAAAAAATATTGCCAAAATCATTAATTGAACTAACTTAGTTGAAATGGAGAACAAAAAAAGAGAAGACGAATGTGAAATCGACATCCATCGCAAATTAGTAACAACCGGTCTTATGTGCAACCAACTCTCCAACTATTTATTTCTTCCTGATAACTCTGGATGTAATCTTCTCATCAGTAGATGGTGGCTACCTAGGGGTTTCAAAATTTTAAAACTTGGAATCAATTGCAAACCAACTAATCTTAATTCTAATATGAAACAAAATCCGAAGAAAATAAAGATAAGGTAGTTCCAAACCAATTATTCACATATCCAGCTTAAAATCAAGTATATAAGAGGGGAAAAAGAGACCTTGATAACAGGCATCTGGCCACCAAACATGAGAACCACACT
>NW_027351786.1:0-465 GCF_012295235.1 Primulina huaijiensis
GGAACGATACTCGTACTCGTGTACACTATATTATTACTTGACATCATGCACTTGCAATTATATCAAGCTTGAATTTTATTGACTTTTTACCAAGGATTTCACAGTACAAGTTTTTCTCGATCAATGTTCAGATTCTTCAATACTCTTACGTCATCCATTTTTCCTCGTGGACGGATTGCATTAAAAGATTTTGATAACTACAAGCAATTTAAAATCATATACTTCATTAGGACTTAAACGATGTCTAATTGAAACTCTTAGCAAATTTCAACTTAATGAAAATTAGTAATAAGACTTCTTACTCTCAATTACAAATACATGAAGCTTGGATGATTAAGTCACTAAGTACTCGGAGACTTAATCTATGTTTCTTCCATTTACTTGAAATTCCAGATACCGGAGAACCGGAGCCACAACCGGAGGAAAGACAAACAATGTGTTAAACTAGTAGATTGTGTCGTACTG
>NW_027351787.1:0-465 GCF_012295235.1 Primulina huaijiensis
ATGTTACCTTTCTTAGGGTGTAGAAGGATTCAAGATACTTGCTCAGGGTAGATGCATCATTTAAATTCCTTATCGGTCTAAGAAGATCACGAAGAATGACAATGTCCGATAGAGCAACGGTCATTCCTCCCCCGGTTAAAGGGTGGCGCATGTTGAATGCGTCTCCCAGTAGAATGGCACCAGGTGTGGGAAGAGGATCTGCTGGCATGCTTCTGTTTGGCATGGTTCTTATCTTTCCTTTCTCGATCGCAGAGATAAATGCATCATACACCTGAGGAGGAATCTGATCAAACATGTCTTCGAGTCAGTTTCAAGCCAGCTGTTAATGCTATAAAAGGAAAGCGGATGGAAGGAGAGTTCATTTTATGTAAAAGAGATTTCTGGTACCTGAGGAGCTACCACAGTCCTCAAATATTTGGCCATTTCACCATTGGCAATGGAAGGAACCTTTTGTCCAGGGACATC
>NW_027351788.1:0-465 GCF_012295235.1 Primulina huaijiensis
ACTGTGGTTTCCAGATGGAATAACAACGTGCATCTTCTGACCAGTAGAAGTGTTGGAATTCAACTCCTTTTTCTGCTCAAGACGGCTTACATCTAGCAAGTTCGGAAGTCTTTTTGTGATCATTCTATCTCCACTCTTGAACTTCAGACTTTCTCTCATCTCCAATGGCATTTGCATAACTACTGCTGCAATTTCAAGTTCTGGACCTAAATTTTCCGGTGCTCGACCAATGTCAAGGGGTTCATCAGAAACTGTTTGCACTCTATCATCATGGAGATGGCTAGAATTATCTTGAACAGAAATACGTTTTCTTGAACAAGAAACATCGGACAAAACAAAATCTGTCACCATAGACTCATTGAGTGCCCCAATGTCTTTTATTTCTGTATGTAGATAACATGAAGCATGCATTTGTCCTGCTATGGAGGATCCTCTATTGCTTTCTTTTAGGCCCCATCCACTAGC
>NW_027351789.1:0-465 GCF_012295235.1 Primulina huaijiensis
TCTTGCCAACTTAAGATTGAGTTTCGGGGAAGTGCGGCATACCACGAAAATTCCGTGCCAGTAAGGGTATTTGGGAACAATCTCAACTTCAAATAAGTAAAGTTTTCCAAGTTCGCCAGCTTCCCACACCTTATAGTGAACCTAGAAATGTGCTCAAGGCTAGATTGACTATCTTCTCCAAAAAATAGGCTGAAATCTGGTACCTTGTAAGCTTTGGGAAATGGATTGTTGACATCTATTTGGTTAGGGTATCACTTGTGAAACTCTAGGCGGCCAATTTGTCTCAAGGCCGGCCCATACATTTCTTACACAGTTTCTCTCACCATATCACGATCGATCATTGCTGCATTTTTGTTGGGGAGCAGATGGTGTTAATAGTTTGCCCCCCGAGCCTGAGACTCTGTACTGTAACAAGCATTTCATCCTTGGAAACTTCCATCAACTCCCTGATAACCCAAGTGTGGT
>NW_027351790.1:0-465 GCF_012295235.1 Primulina huaijiensis
CTCTTGAAGGAGCGCCCTCTTCCTGTCTTCCAGACCGCGAATGCGATCATGGATCAATTACATCATTTTTTTGACGGCCTTCGGATCGAGAGCAGGAAGATGCTCCCAGAAAAGACCCAGCATTTGCTCCCGTTGGAGCTTCTCGTCTTCTATGCTTTCTATTGATTGTTGATTTTTAGCAAGTCTTCCAGAGATATCCATGGTTAATGATATGAATCCTCGTACGAAGAAAACCAAACACGATTAAATATGAATCGTGACCTCAATTCAATAACGAACAAGGATCGTTGTTACAATTTCCCGATCTTTTGATTCAAGCAATACGCGATCTTCACCTTTAAACTACGTGGTTTAGTAATAAACGATCACAAAGAAAACACTCGACAGTCGAACGAAGATCAAAAGAACTCGTCTTTGACTATCCGCGTAAGAACGATCGACAAACGCCACAAAGTAAAACTTTGA
>NW_027351791.1:0-465 GCF_012295235.1 Primulina huaijiensis
TAATAAACATATATTATATTATATAATTTTGAGAAAGAAAATAATATTTTCTAATCAAAGTAACATATATTACACAATATTTTTTTTCATAAAACAACTAACAAAAATTGGTTTATTTACAATAAAAAATAATATTTTGAACATAAAAATAATATTTTTTACGAGTCGGATCATAAATATATCTCACACAGTTTCATATGAGTTTTTGTATATTATTATATAGTTAAGAGTCTATATTTTTGTGATACTTTATGATAATCCAGACACTTATATTTTATAATTATAATTGTAAAATAAAATTTTCAGTTTTATTATATACGGTTTCCTCATTTATTTGATAATATAATTATAATTTTCATAATGTAGTATAATAATCACATATATTTGTTATTTTACAAATTTATCGCTTGACTTTGATGGTCCGGGGTAATCGTTAATCGCCAATAGTTAGCATTATTCAAATCT
>NW_027351792.1:0-465 GCF_012295235.1 Primulina huaijiensis
TGAGTTGACATAAACTGAATACTTGTTAACTCAAAAAGATTTTTTTTTAGTTCGCTCTTGCATAATAGTCTGATAATATTTGAATTTTGGAGGAACCTAGCCGTAAATCATCAGTTTATTCTTAATACCCTGTTGAGATTTGAGGATTTTGTTCTGCAACAATGACATTTTTTTTTGGAATTCGTACGTTCTTTGATGTAGAATTGTTTGCATTCATTTGATTGCATTCCAATGCTTGCGCCTACCAATTCCCATTCTGTAACAAAAGGTGTTTTTCGTTTACATGTCGGCATGGAATTTTACAATTTTTCTGGGAGTGTTACATCATGTTTGCATTTATTATGCTAGCAATACAAGTTCTACGTACTGGTATTGGCGGAGGAGCATTGAAAAATAACTTAATTTCTGACTCGGCTTCTTCTGTATTTTACTACATGGCAGGAAGAAATCCAGAAAAAGACTGGT
>NW_027351793.1:0-466 GCF_012295235.1 Primulina huaijiensis
TAACTCTTACTTGCTAGAGGTGTTATCCCATCCTGGGCCAATGGGCGGTTTAACAGAATAAGCTTCATTAGCAGTTACTATGAATTCATCACTGCATTGTGAAATAATTGATCCAATTAAGTTTTCTTTTTCTGAAAGTATCCGGACTCCTCCCACAATTTGGTCTTTGACTTGTATTACAACTATTCCTCCTTTATAACATGACGTTCTTGTTGTATAGATTATGTGATGCTGTTATAAATCCTATATTGTAATCCACAAGGCACAAAACCAACTCTTAAATACTCACAGTTTTTGAAAAAGCAAACTAGCACAGATGATGAAAAACACTAGAACAGAGAGAGATGAACAGAACCAAAGAGTTTGAGACGTAGAGAAAGGCCGCTGCGCAATCCAGAAAGAATTTCACTGACCGGTAAGGAAAAGAACGCACATGCAGATTGTAGGGCTTTTTTAAAACATTAAA
>NW_027351794.1:0-466 GCF_012295235.1 Primulina huaijiensis
AAAATGTGGCTTAGTGGATGAATAATCATGAGATCATGACTTAAGAGACATGGGTTCATGGAGTAGTAGCTTAATGGATGAACAATCATAGGATTATGGCATGTAGTAAGGTGCCTTACCAACCCTATAAATTGTGTCCAAATACTAGAGAAATCACACCACAAACCACTCTAAGTTGCTGTCAATTTCGAGTACCAAAATTCTGCCCAAATTCAGAAATTTTTTCTCATCGTTTTAAACTTCCAAATCTGATCTCCATCGTTCAGAATACACCTACACGTGTTTTGAACAACATATCAAAATTTCAGATCGATCCAACAGTTCAATTAGGTGCAAACATTTTTTCAAGGTGACTAGTTTTTGGTATCAAACTCGAAATTGTTCATTTCAAGATTTTCGGAACAATTTCTCAAGTAAGTGAGTTTTTGCTATACTTTTATGTGCACTTGCATTTCATAAGTGTACT
>NW_027351795.1:0-466 GCF_012295235.1 Primulina huaijiensis
ACATGGCCCATGGGGGTGTGCACTAGGTTCCACCGTGGAAATACGATCGTCGGGTTCCTCTAGGGCCTTTTCCCATACACGGGGTCCCTCTGGGACCTTGGCCCGTTTATAGGTTCCCTCTGGGGCCTTGGGCCCTCACGTCATCCCCACAAAATTGTAAGTTCATCATTCTCAACATAAACGGATCCCCCACAAACCATATATCATATATCACAGTCATTTCACATCCCTCAAAATATTTTTCCTTTTCTTTAAAAATCATAAATAACATAACTTTCCAAAAATAGCATTTAAAAGGTATAAATTGCACCGCTTTACTATAAATCATAAAATAATATATTATAATCAAAATCATCATTTTAAATCATAAAATATCATTTTACAAGCGTAATGATCCTTCGGGACGCTGCCATTCGTTTACGTATTTTCCTAAGTGTAAAATTACAGTTTTGCCCCTAGACGTAAA
>NW_027351796.1:0-466 GCF_012295235.1 Primulina huaijiensis
ATGTCTTGAGGTCAGGCGCAAGCCTCATGGCCTTTTGATAACTACTTAATAAACAAGATATATTCGACTACAAAAAGTGTGAATGTTCCACGAAACCAAGGTTTCAGTCGCAGTTGCGGCGCGTGCCTTGTCAAAGTGATGAGCACTAACGATAAGATTTTAAATTTAGATGTTAGAAATAGATTACTCTATACAAAATATAACGTTGATCTATTTCACTAGAACTACGAAATTCTTCCATTCGAGGTGAGCCTAAAATATGGCTTAAGATGTCGCACCAAGACATAATGTCCTCGCAATGTCTTGAGGTCAGGCGCAAGCCTCGTGGCCTTTTGCTAACTACGTAATAAACAAGATATATTCGACTGCTCATGGGAATTTTGAAAGTATAACTTCTGAAGAAAATCCACTTATCTTAATCATAAGTTTTTGCATATAATAAGAGGTTCTGAAAAATGATATTGAT
>NW_027351797.1:0-466 GCF_012295235.1 Primulina huaijiensis
TTTTTTGAAAGCTAATACTCAAAAATTGTATCTAAATGCATGCATACAATACCGCTGAAAATGTACATTTATAAAATAGTAGCAATTAGCAAACAGATACAAAAATACTACAGTTTTAAAAATAAACAAATCGTCAAACCCCGACATGTTTTAAAATAATGCAAATATGATACGAGTAAAAATCCTCATAACCATCAACATGTCAAAACGTAGCGCATAAAATATTCATGTCCACTCCAAACTCAAAATGTGATGTGTGGAAAAGATGGTCCTCGGGTTCGCGTGCGCACATCCAGCCTCGCCGCCTCCTCATCAACATGTTCACATGCATCATTCAACACCTAGTGAGTTTAAAGACTCAACACACTTGTAACGCTAATAGCAAGTACATATATATAACATGCAACAGTGAAAAGTACCGTACTAAAAATACATTTCATGAACTTGAAAAGAAACATGAACTTAA
>NW_027351798.1:0-466 GCF_012295235.1 Primulina huaijiensis
GGGGCAGTGTTTATGGGGCTCAGGCAAATGCTTCAAGTGTGGAGCTAGCGATCACATGCTGAAGGACTGCCCGCAGTAGAGGCAACCGATCCAGGGGAGAGTGTTTGCCAAGAAGGCTGAGGAGGCAAACCCAGACATGACTCTACTGACTAGAAATATCTTCATAAAGAGAGTAGCCATGAAGGCCTGGTTAGATTCCAGGGCCACTCACTCTTTTATCTCGGAGACATTCACTAATTATCTGAACGTCAAGCCCATTGGACTCGACGTGAGCTACTCCATGACAGTCCCATCAGGGGAGGATTTATCAGCTACTAGCATAGTCAGTGATATCGATATTGAACAACAGGGCCACCTAGTTTACGCCGATTTGATTATGTTGCCAATGCCAGAGTTTGATATTATCTTGGGGATGGACTGCCTGATGAAGAACAGAGTTCTAATTGATTTTCAGAAAAGATCAGTG
>NW_027351799.1:0-466 GCF_012295235.1 Primulina huaijiensis
TTAACCATGATAGCAAGTAATACATATACATTCACATGCGACAGTAAAAATATTTTCAATAAAAATAGCTTTTCATTAATATGCATACTTTAAACTTTTTTCCTTTCATCATATCCTTTTCCTTTTATCATGAACATATACATATACATTCTCTTTAAGGTGAATTCAGTTCATTAATTGTGACCATCCATTCATTCTTCGGTCGATTGATCAATCTCAGCTATAACTATGGTACCAGACAGCAAGACAACATTAACCACTTTTTCGTTATGTGCCTTGGCCTGTAGTCGGTGGGAACATCAACAAACGCTCTCATCCGTCAACTGAGCCTTGTCCTTATATATCATCATATCCTTTCGATGGAAATTCGGTCGTTGGGTTCTTACGGGGCTTTGCCCCATAAAAGGGTTCCAATGGGGCTTCGTCCCTCACGAATCCCCATTTCCTTACCGTCACAATTAAATCA
>NW_027351800.1:0-467 GCF_012295235.1 Primulina huaijiensis
GGCGTGAGTGGACCATCGAAGTCTCCGGTCTTGTGAAACGCCCCACTATTTTCACAATGGATCAATTGGTGAAAGAGTTTCCGAGCAAAGAGTTCCCCGTCACCCTCGTTTGCGCGGGAAACCGCCGCAAAGAGCAAAACATGGTGAAAAAAACTATAGGATTCAACTGGGGCGCCGCCGGTATCTCCACCTCGGTGTGGCGGGGAGTGCCTCTATGCTCCGTATTAAAGCGGTGCGGGATTTTCAGCAAGAAAAAGGGCGCCATGAACGTGTGCTTTGAGGGGGCGGAAGATCTGCCAGGCGGAGGCGGCTCCAAGTACGGAACGAGTTTGAAGAAACAAATAGCGATAGATCCTTCGAGGGACATCTTATTAGCATACATGCAAAACGGCGAGAGGTTGAGCCCGGATCACGGGTTTCCAGTTCGGGTCATAATTCCAGGGTTTATTGGTGGGAGAATGGTGAAA
>NW_027351801.1:0-467 GCF_012295235.1 Primulina huaijiensis
ATTATTATTATTTTCGAAAAAAAGGCATTCATGTTGGAGGTGGGAAACAAGAAGTCAAGAACAAAGTGGAGCTTATGAATTTTATTATGAAATGAAATCAACATTTTAATTTAAAATATTTTTATATAAAATTCAAAATTTTTTTAGATCACCACCTTTTTACTTGAGGAAAATTTTGATACATAATTTCACACAAATTTCGGTTTTTAAATATTTTCTTACGATTAAGATTTTGTGTTTATATTAAATGAGACTTCATAATTTTTTTTATATATATAATATTTTACAAGATTAAAAAAATTGATCATTTGGAAATATTTGACTAACCACTTGTAAAATTGTGTCATTAGTATTGTGTAACAATATTGTATTGTACGTTGTATTTGGATGGATGATTTAACTTCTAATAAATTAATGTCTTTGAAAAAAATATTCAAATAATCGATTTCAAATTACACGAATGCAAA
>NW_027351802.1:0-467 GCF_012295235.1 Primulina huaijiensis
TGTAAGTAGGGATGACAACTTTCTCCATGGATTTGAGGCCCGCGGTGAAAAGTCGAAACGGGGACAGGGATCTCCGATTTGTTCGGGTTTGGGGAATTTTTTAAATCTCCGAAATAGTTCGGGACGGATATGAATATATTTGAAACGAGGATGAAGGCGAGGATGAGAAGTTGATCCCCGCAATTTCGGGTTTGAGGATTCCCCGATATCGAAAAAGTGGAGATCGGAGCGTATATGGGGGTGGGGATGTAATTCGAGGACGGGATGGGGATGGGGATGGGAATGACAAACCCGTCCCCTGCTAGATACCGAATCAGAAATAGTTGGTCCTGGAACAACAATGTTCAGCGTCATATCGATTTTTCTGTGCCCAAAAATAAAAGTGCAAAAAAGTTAAGGCATTGTATTAGGAAAAAATTTTGACTAACTAAAGGTTTGAAACCCTATTTAGACCAACTTATAGAATT
>NW_027351803.1:0-467 GCF_012295235.1 Primulina huaijiensis
GGATCGGATGACAAATGTTTTTCTTGTGTCACTCAAATGGAGGATCCCAATGCGAAAGTTGGAGTTTCCTTGTCGAAGGATTTGATGGCAGTGGCAGGTGATGCCTTGAAAACCAACATCACAACATTAGGTCCTCTCGTGCTACCGATGTCTGAGCAGTTGCTCTTCTTCTCAACTTTGGTGGGGAAAAAGCTATTCAAGATGAAGCTTAAACCTTATATCCCAGATTTCAAGCTTGCATTCGAGCATTTCTGCATACATGCTGGTGGAAGGGCTGTACTGGATGAACTCGAGAAAAACCTTCAGCTTTCCGACTGGCACATGGAGCCTTCAAGGATGACTCTGTACCGATTCGGTAACACCTCTAGCAGTTCTCTTTGGTACGAGTTGGCCTACTCAGAAGCCAAAGGAAGGATCAAGAGGGGAGACAGGGCGTGGCAAATAGCCTTCGGTTCTGGATTTAAATG
>NW_027351804.1:0-467 GCF_012295235.1 Primulina huaijiensis
CTAAGCACGCCTTTTGCTTAAACGCCAAGAGTTAGGTTCATGGTGTCTGTCGTAGAGTGGTTCGATTCGCTCTTGTCTCTTACGCTTGCTCATTTTCGTAGAATTTGGCACCTTGAACATTTTTGGTGCTAGTTCCACCAGCCACTCGGGACTTATTGCAGTAACATCGTGGATGTACACCTTTGTGGTCATCACCATCTCATGATATATGACCCAGTCGGGCTGCCTTTGAAAAACAGCGCTGCTCGGATGAATGTAAACCGGCTGGTTGTCGACCAATGTCCGGTAACCTTCCTGTGGATCTTTCCGAGCAGCGTGGAAGAAGAAACCTGCAGCTATGGCTTTCCGGATCTTTGTGAAGTTTTTTCCAGCACTAACAACATCCAATTTGAGCTTATCCATGATGGACAGAAGCTGTTTTCTCACGTCCTGTGCTCTCCTCAGTGATCGAGACTGAACAAAATTTT
>NW_027351805.1:0-467 GCF_012295235.1 Primulina huaijiensis
AGGAGCTTTTGGAAGGAAGAATTCTTGATTTCTCTCGAGTTCTTTACTGCAAATGAAGTGGGGAATGGTAAAGAATCTCAAGGAAGTCGAAACAATCTTTTCCTATGCAAGGTGGCGCTCGGGCGATCATTTTCTACCGCTCGAGCGCGGAACTTTCTGTAAAAATACTACACTTGTAATGCACCGGCGCTCGGGCGGTAAAATCTTACCGCTCGGGCGCCACATGTTTTGCCTCTGCGCACTGCTTCATTAAAGATTGCTCCAGAAACGTCTCTTCACTTCATAATTTGAAAAAATGGTAAACATGAATTGTAGCTCTATGTCTTGGCTTGAATCTCCAATTTGTTTCATGTCATTTGGAGGTCTGAGTAAAAAGTTATGCATATTCTCCTAACATGTGTCAGTGAAGAAATGACGATATTCACGACACACTTCGGGGCACTTTTGGCTTATCTTCCACAATGATT
>NW_027351806.1:0-467 GCF_012295235.1 Primulina huaijiensis
AAATTTCCAGAAAATGCACAACACTCTCGGCCAACACCTAAACCATACTCCTTGCAACACATGGCCCCCAATTTCACTCCCTTTCGGTCCCCTCTAATCTCAGCACCTGTCCACCCCTTTAAATCTCTTCTTATGTCCGTAAGGGACCTGCTAACTAAGCCAATCCAAGGAGAAATGACGCTGTACGAGATTGTATGTGACTCCCGATCGCTAACGCAATTTCTTCCCATCAATCTACATCTCCAAGATCCGAACTCCTCCCTCATCCAGATGCCTATGATCCACTCCTAACATCATACCAGTCATGACAAAGGCTGAGACAAGGCTGGGTTTGCCCATGCACAGCAGCAGCCCTTGCCCGACAGACTCGAACCACCCAAGTCCCAAACTCTCGGTTCTTCACTCGTATACGTCCAGCACATTTTCTAAACCTCATGACAACAACTTGACACCACCAACAGCTTCTA
>NW_027351807.1:0-467 GCF_012295235.1 Primulina huaijiensis
TATAGATAGAGCTGACGAATTCTATCAGATTTATGTTTTAAAATTTGCAAGTTGTTGCCTTTCAAACTCACGACTATTAATAAATAAATAAATTCTTTATTAACAAAGACTTGTTGCACTTAGCTAATTGCCAATTTATTAATTCTAGCCAGCTAGAATATTAATAAAAAAAACTTTATTTTATGTGATTAATATACGATGCATTGATCTATGTTTTTTTTTTTTTTGGTATTTTGGAGATTTCGAATTCCACTAAAAATACGAACATTACATTAGCTTAATATGTATTTGCTTCGATTCCATGTCAAGTGAAGATTACAATTACGCTGTTGTTTTACGATTGTGTGATTGTTAAACGTCGGTGTCACCACATCTCAGTGATTGAAAAAATGAATATCTTTTCAAGTTGAATTTGTAATTAAAATAAAAAAATTTAAAAAAAGAAAGTGGGCATGTGCTCTCACACG
>NW_027351808.1:0-467 GCF_012295235.1 Primulina huaijiensis
CCCCTTTTTTTTTTTTTTTTTTTTGGGTTTCAGTTTCGGCTACCTTGATTGATCTTCATGTTTGTTTGATCCATAACCCTTTCTTGTAAATTGAAGTTCAAACCTAATTATCAGCCCTTCTGTTCTAATTTCTTGTTTATAAAAAGATATATGGTTTTGTCAATCGTTTGCAGCAGTTATTTGGGTTTTTCTTGGGTTTTCTTGTTGAAATGGTGCTTTAGCATCACTTGAATCGCTGCCTTCCTCCCTGTTGTGTTGATAATTTAATAGAACCTCTTGTATTTTCCTCCTTCCCGCTTTCTGTTACTTACGAACGGGGAAAAGGGCCAATTTTGAGTGTATTGGTTTATTTTAGTGAGTATGGAATATCAGCAGCAACCAGCTAAAACGGGCCCTGGTGGATTTCAGCACATGAATTCTCTGTTTGGTGACACCACTTTTACTAAGGTCTTTGTTGGGGGGCTTGC
>NW_027351809.1:0-468 GCF_012295235.1 Primulina huaijiensis
TCGTGAGTCCTTCATTCACTAAAATATTAATATAAAATGAGTTCATTGAACAACACTCGCCTCCGCTACTCTAAAGTTTCTACAATTGAATAAAAGGATTTTATTTTCAAATCTTTCTGTAATTCAACTCAAATTGTCTAATATTTGTCAAATCTATTAATTTCAAATGCATCATTTCAATTTTGAACTTCAAACCTTTATCATAATTATTCAACTCAAATGCATAAATTATTAAAACATGCGTGGTCCTAAATGAAGAACAACAGGTTTAATTTTTAGTCGTCATTTTTTGTAAATTCAAATTTGCAGCATGGTTAGTTTTTTATATCATGGAAATCATAACACAATATTACTAAATGGTTAATTATCATGATTTGTTTAGTATAATTTAGTACTTAACTCGAAAATCAATCATGGAAGAAATTTTTTTTTTTTTATTACAACGCACGCTGGGGAGGGAGATCGAAC
>NW_027351810.1:0-468 GCF_012295235.1 Primulina huaijiensis
ATTCAGGAACAATGTCAAAACCAAGAAATTGCTATGGGGAGACGATGCCGATGACAAACAGCGACACTTCATATCCTGAACCATACCTAGATCAAGTGAAGGTAACGGATGAAGTACTGTCTTCTATGAGCAAACCTCCCTTTTTGCTCGACATAACAATGATGTCATACATGAGGAAAGACGCTCACCCATCCGTATATAGCGGAGAGTTGACCCCCGAGCAACGGTCTAATCATGATCCTTCTGTTGCTGACTGTGACCATTGGTGTCTTCCTGGATTGCCTGATTCTTGGAACCAACTTTTCTACACCGCTTTGTTCTCACTGTAGCAATTTTAATGTTACTTTGCTAACTCGGGTAGTATTAATGTTACTAGGAATTACTAAGAAGGCAATCTTGCATTTTTAAGCATGTAACATGCTAAGATACCGGGATATACCATGCATGGTTTCAAGTTTGATTCATAAT
>NW_027351811.1:0-468 GCF_012295235.1 Primulina huaijiensis
AGTGTATCAATCTCAGATTCAAGATTAAAGTGCTCTTCGTCTGGGGATGGAGATCTTGCCATCATACGCTGCTTGATATCAGCAATTTGAGCAATGCGGGCAGCTGAATCTGATGTAGAACAAATCAGAGCAGTAGAAGGTAGGATTTCCAGTTCAGTAGCAGAAGGAACATCATCTTGTGGATCAGTAGAAAGAGCTGAGGCTGGTTCTGCAGAATTTTCTTCTGGAACAGCAGGTTGATCAGTAGGCTGTTCTGCAGAAGTTTCTCCAACGGTAGTAGCTTGTTCAGGAGCTACACTTTCTTCTTCTTCAGCAGCTTCCATGGCCTCCAGTTGCTCAGCGGCTGGAATGGATTCAGATTGAACATTCAACATAGCTTCCATTTCCGCTTGATGTTCAGCAGAGAAAATCTCTAAATTCGGTAGTGATTGAGACGGGGCAGCATCTGATTCTGCCATGGGTTGGTCT
>NW_027351812.1:0-2142 GCF_012295235.1 Primulina huaijiensis
TGTATTTTAAACCTTCTTTCCTTCAAGAAATATATTTTAAATTCCACTGTTATTTTATGAATTCGGGTCAGAGGGTTACAAGGAAAGTCTAATGCAGCAGCATATGCCTTGAGTCGAAAGGTATGTGCTTTATCCTTATCGACGATAGGTATTTCTAATTTAATTAAGGATTGCTGTTTGTCTGGATTAGCATTTGACACCTATAGTAGACCATTGCGACTTGCTACAATTCAAATAGAACCAGATCTGATTGTTCGCATTAAAGAAGCACAGAAAAATGATCAGAATGTTCAGATATCGATTGAGATGGTCAGATCAGGACATCGTCAGAGTATCAGGTACGTGATCATGTTTTGTATGTGAATAACTGTCTTGTAGTGCCAGATATTTCAGAATTGAAGCAACAGATCTTATCAGAAGCGCACTGTAGCCGGTTTAGTATTCATCCTGACGGCAGAAAGATGTACAACGATCTAAAGATACAGTTTTGGTGGAAACATATGAAATTAGACATTGCAGAGTTTGTATCGAAGTGTTTGAATTGCCAACAGGTGAAGGCCGAGAGGAAGAAACCCGGAGGTTTACTTCAGAGTTTATCTATTCCTGAATGGAAATGGGATCACATTTCCATGGATTTTGTCACGAAGTTACCACGATCATCCCGAGGTTGTGATGCGATTTGGGTGGTGATAGACAGATTGACCAAATCCGCATGTTTCATTCCGTAAAGAATGACGTATAGACATGATCAGATGGCAGAGATATATGTCAGAGAGGTAGTTAGATTACATGGTGTGCCAAAATCTATCGTATCAGATCCTGATCCCCGATTCACTTCACATTTTTGGCATAGTTTACAGCAGGCTTTAGGTACGACATTGCATCTGAGTACTGCATACCATCCCCAGACAGACGGACAGTCAGAGCGGACTATCCAGATCTTGGAAGATATGCTGAGGGCTGTAGTGCTAGATTTTTGCACTAGTTGTCAAGATTCACTCCCTCTTTGTGAGTTCTCGTACAACAACAGCTATCAGACGAGCATCGAGATGGCACCGTGTGAGGCTTTATATGGAAAGAAGTGCAAATCTCCGCTGTATTGGGATGACATCTCAGAAGTACCAGAGCTTGGGCCTGATATGATCCGAGAGATGACTGATAAAGTAAGACTGATCCAGAAAAGGATGAAAACAACTCAGGATAGACAAGCCAAGTATGCAAATGTACGTCGTCGACCGTTAGTGTTTGAACAGGAAGACAGAGTATTTTTGAAGATTTCTCCTTTCAGAGGCATTGTCAGGTTTGGTAAACGTGGCAAATTGTCTCCTAGATACATCGGTCCATATGAGATTCTTGAAAAGATTGGCGATCGTGCATATCGACTTGCTCTTCCTCCTTCCTTATTCGGGATACATGACGTTTTTAATGTGCCGATGCTAAGGAAATATCTGCCAGATACTTCTCATGCCATTCAACCTGATGAAGCCGAGCTTGACCACACTTTGAGTTATATTGAACAGCCAATTCAGATTCTTGATTGGAAAGACAAACGGCTCAGAACAAAGACTATTCCGCTGGTGAAAGTTCAATGGAGTCGTCATGGCACTGAAAAGCGACCTGGGAGACAGAATCAGAGATGAGACAAAAATATCCAGAGTTATTTTCCTGACTTGAGTAATTATTTAGCTTTTGAATATATTGTTTCCTTTACACACTTTGACTGATTGCCTGAGATTTCGGGGACGAAATCAAATCTTAGGAGGGGAGAAATGTAAGGCCCGAGAATTTGGTTATTATAATCGGACATGATTGGTTGATAATTGAGGTGTTATTAGAGGTATTGTATCGGACATTAGAGGTATTGTATCAAACCGGAAAAGACGAGAAAATATACCAAATGTGTGCGAGGCCGGCAGAGGACCTCGCGCATGTGCGCGTGAAAGGGCGCGCATATGCGCGAGGAGGTGTGTTTCAAAATGTTAAGTCCAGAGAGCCTCGCGCATATGCGCGGAAGAAGGGCGCGTATATGCGCAAGCTGTCAAAAAGAGAAATTCCGAGACCCGTAGGTCTCGCGCATATGCGCGAGAAGAAGGCGAGTGTAACGACCCATTACAGGCCCAGTGGACCGCCCATACGGCCAAC
>NW_027351813.1:0-468 GCF_012295235.1 Primulina huaijiensis
GTAAAACACCTCCTTGAAACCCTCCCAAGTAAGGGTCTGCAAATTCACAGCCACAGATGCACTCTCCCACCACAGTCTGGCTTTTCCTTATAATAAGTAAGTAGCACACCTGACCCTATCTGCATCCTTCAGTTCCATGAAGGTAAAGATCACCTCAATGGACTTAATCCATTCCTCAGCTACCATCGGGTCGGGTCAGTAGTCCTCGAGAACTCCTTTGGATCCATCCTCTTGAATCTCTCATACACCGCCTCTGGCCTGGGCCTCACTCCCATATCTACTCCAGCATTGTTCTCCGCAAACTGTGCCATCCCTGCAAGCATCTGTGCCTGCAAATATGACGGTGAAGAGGAGGAGTGGCCCTCTCCCCAACCCGAGCCTCTCTATCATCTTCACCTGCTTCACGGGCGATCATACGTCTATGAGGCATATTGTTCCAAAATTTACCCAACACGTAAACCAACATGC
>NW_027351814.1:0-468 GCF_012295235.1 Primulina huaijiensis
TCTTGATTTTTATTGGGATCTTTTGTTTGCGTACGTGCAGAAATATTAATACATACTAGAAGTTTAGTAGTAGTGATGTCGGCTTTCGTTCTTGTTGCCGGTGAGTATATTGAAGTAGATGATGCCATGATCGATGGGGCTTTGAATCTGATGACATTGAAATGCGGAAATAACTTGGATCAAGAAACAATAAGAAGATTCGAACAACTCAAGAGAATGGTAGCGGGAAAATCGAAAGACAAATCCCAGGGCATCAAACCAAGAATCAAGGTCACTGTTCCGAACAAATCGAGATGTGAAGGCAGCCCGAAACGAAAAATCCTGAAACTAGATCAACCTAAATCCACTTCAGGAGCCAAGCCCGGTCCATCGTCTTTGGCATTCGATATTCCATCAACCACTTCACGAGTCGAGCCCGGTCAATCGTCTTGGGCATTAGATCAATCTGCATCAACTTCAAGAGCCAGG
>NW_027351815.1:0-468 GCF_012295235.1 Primulina huaijiensis
AGCCACACCCTGACCCTCGGTTCCAGGAAGCCAAGCTGCCACTAGAGCATCCATTCCTCCCACATAAGGCTCGACCACAACTGGTCGGCCTGAGATAACAACAACTACACACTTTACAGCTCCACAGACATTCTTGATAGTACTCGGACCAGGTTCGGCAATAGTAAGGCTTGCACTGTCACCAAACATCTCTGCATAGGGAACCTCCCCCACAACTACTATAGCATAAGAGAATCCGTTGGATTTCACGAAATTAGCATCCGGATTCTCGTTAAAGATAACTTTCGTTGAAGGGTCGACTGTATTTTTTACAGCAGTTAAAATCGTCGTTCCTGCAAAGATCAAGTATCTTTCAGTATTTGTAATACTGAGGAAATCGTGACAGTAAAATATTATTGGTTTTCCAACATACCAACTGTGAGGTCATTGCCTTTTACACCCTGCCATTCTATAGTCCAGCCTCCACAT
>NW_027351816.1:0-248 GCF_012295235.1 Primulina huaijiensis
ACGGACTCCGATGCATATGATTTTTGAGTATGGTGGTCGCCGTGAAGTGGCGGTTCAGGTGGGGTGGGTGACCGGCCGGGATCCGGCGGCGGCGGCATGGCGGTGGTTTGGGCGTGAATAGTGACAATTTGTGTGTTTTTTCTCACGCTTTTAGTGTGTGTTTTTCAAAGAAAATTTTTTGGGGGCAAAAGGGTTTGTTTTTTGGTTTAGGGTTTGGGGTTTGGGGTTTGGGGTTTGGGGTTTCGGGT
>NW_027351817.1:0-468 GCF_012295235.1 Primulina huaijiensis
AAATCTTTTGACTTTGAGAGATTCTTAATCCTCGGAAGTCTCTCAGTATGTGCGTATGATAACCACACACCCATGTTGTCATTGGTGTTGCCAACACCGAAGACAATACCATTTTTACATGTCTATTTTCAGGATGATAGGCATACTGCATAATCATAATCATCCTATTTAAGTGTGTAATGTGTACAAGTGATGGCAATCTCCTAGTATGCACCCTGATTGAAATCAATCTTCCAATCAAGCTTTGTAGGTGTTTGATGCTCAATCTGAATCATTAAATAATTAAAAAATCTTGAGATCTTCTGATCATGTCTAATATGAAAATGGTGATTTGAAAAACTTGAGTAGTTTTCTGAAAAACAGAAAAGATAAAGAAAAGAAAAATAATTAGATTAGAAGAAAATGAAAAAGCTACCTAGAAGAGTTTTTTGAAGATCGTTCTTCTAGTGTGAGAGCTACCACTTCTAA
>NW_027351818.1:0-468 GCF_012295235.1 Primulina huaijiensis
TCATTTTTCTTGTAGTGGCTACTAGACGCTTTTTACTTTGATTCGATGGATGCAATTAGAAATGAGTTCCAACATTTTTTATCAAAGAGTTGATGAAAAGAATGGGGGCGAATAAGGGTAAGTCCGAATAAGAATAAACGTTATTCTGAATCACATGAAGATGTAAACTCATGACTAGCTGTATCTCTGAACAAGTAAGGGTCACAAGCGTATCAGATTCTGTGTTTCCGTTGAGAAAGTCAAAATTCAAGGAGGTGAATTTGGCTAATGTAGTTTGATGGGGATCAAATAGAATACTTATAAAAGAGTTTATAAGATGAATCCATAAGATGAAACAAATGGAAGTTAGCTTAACTGATAATTGAAGAATGAGAGTGGAACTGTCTGTTTTGGTGAAAGAGTTCACAAAACTGTCAGCTGTCAAATATGGTAAGTGAAAATTTTGATATTCGAAATTTTCAATTTTCA
>NW_027351819.1:0-469 GCF_012295235.1 Primulina huaijiensis
GTTATGGTTGTGCATTTGATGAAGTATAAAAGGAGGTATGCCATTGTCTAAGAAATCGTATTCATGAGATGAAGCAGTATGAATCTTGGAGAATGGGAATTCATTTTCAATAAAATGCACGTGACGACACACAAAAATTCTTCCGGTTGACATGTCATAGCACTTATAACCACGATGGTTATGAGGGTAACCTAAGAAAGCACAAGGGGTGGAGCGTTGTTGTAGCTTGTTAATTTTGGAGGAAGGAAAAAGAGGAAAACACAGGCAACCAAAAACGCGGAGATGAGAAAAGGAAGGATCTTGTTTATAAAGAATTTGAGTTGGAGATGAGTAACCTAGAACTTTGGCAGGGAGAACATTGAGAAGGTAGGTAGCCATCTCAAGTGCATGGTGCCAAAAGGAACCCGGAATAGATGCATGTGCAAGGAGAGTGCGAATTATATTATTGATTGATTGAATATGTCTTTCG
>NW_027351820.1:0-469 GCF_012295235.1 Primulina huaijiensis
CCTCGTTATCATGTTTGCGTTTTTCTTCTTAAGTAACTCTTCATCTAGATCATCTGCGTAAGGTGAACCTAACTTTCCCATTCGAGGGCCGAAGTGGCTGTCCACTGATCCAGTTCTCTCCCTGATTTGGCCATTATTCCCCGTTGAAAGCATTGCTGCTGCTGCCTCTGCAGCCTTCCGCCATTGATCTGACTGCACTTTTAGCCTTCGTAACTCGGTTTCCATCTCTACATTCACTGCTTGTGCTGCTTCCAGCTGCTCAGCCACTCGTGCTGCCTTCCTGTTACTCTTATCGATTTCTTCAGTCATGTACCCGATCTTCGTTAGAGCTTCCCTTTCTGCCATCCCTGCTGCATCTACATCTGAAACAATATCATCGCTAACTTTACCATTGCTGATTTTCTTGATTTCAAGTTTCAACTTCTCGTTCTCTTCTGATAATTTCTTCCACTCCATCTCTTCATTCATC
>NW_027351821.1:0-469 GCF_012295235.1 Primulina huaijiensis
TTTTTCATGAATGACCCAAATAAGAGATTTGTCTCACAAAATACGGGTCCCGTGAGACCGTATAACACAAGTTTTTGCCTAACAAAAGCAAAATCAATTTAATACAAAAACAAGATTAAATCGAGCCAAATTAAAAATCAAATATTTTTCGTCCTGATATAAAAACTAGATCAATTAAAACTTCTTTCAAAAAAATAAAATAAAAAATACTCTTCACTGCATATGGTCGAAGATGGGGGAGTATGCAATTCAAAATGATCGAAAATAGTTTGAACAGAGTCTACTAAGTACTACAATCTACTTTCTATATAAAGCAAGTCTATAAAGGCTGCATCTCTATTGAGGAATTACACCGAAGCGATGCCGATCACGATGATAATAAAATCCAAAAATGCGGAATAAAATAACCAACAAAAACACAAAAATTTACATGGTTCACCCAATATAGGCTACGTCCACGGAGCACTGC
>NW_027351822.1:0-469 GCF_012295235.1 Primulina huaijiensis
TTTCATGGATGACCCAAATAAGAGAACCGTCTCACAAATACGACCTTTGAGACCGTCACACACAAGTTTTTGCTAATATTGAAATGTTAGACAAATCAAAACGGATTTTAACCCTAACCACTACAAAAAAATATGGTTTTAGCGACGGTTTTTTCCGTCACAAATGAAATTAGCGACGGTTTCTGCGACGAAAATTAATAACGTCTGTAAAGTCGACGTCGCCAAATATTGCGACAATTTTTCAAAACCCGTCGCTAATTAGCGACAGTTTTAACGTTGGTAAAACCGTCGCTAACGTAGCGACGGATTTTAAAACCGTCGCTAACTTAACGACGGTTTAAGAATTAATCCATCACTAATTATATTATTTTTTTAAAAAAAACTTTGTTTTATAATTTAATAAAAAATATTTATTTTTATAATTACTTGTATATATTTTTAAATAATCTCTTCAAGTCATATAAATTAA
>NW_027351823.1:0-469 GCF_012295235.1 Primulina huaijiensis
ATCAATTCACATCCGCCAATGGAATAAAAAAATCATGCATGAATTAATTAAAGAACATTAAATTTATTATTTAAATTTGTGTGTGCAGTATGCGACATATTCTATTTTCTACAAATTTAATCAATATATATTTTTTCTAACTATATATACATTTAGGACAACAATTACCGTACATGCATTTTGCTGTAATTTCCGGAAACTAAGTCATTTCTTGCAACGGGATGGAAAATTTTAAGAACATACTTCCATATTCTAAATATGGATGCCAATCAATCTCACTTTCCTAACATATTTTCCTTAAAAAATAAGTCGTCTAAATGCACGATTTGAGTCAATTTACCAAATGCTATCAGCTCGCTTCGAATTTCAAATTTACTTCCAAACTAATCAATCCAAATGTTAATTAGCCGTTGTCAATTTCTTCCTCTCCATATATTAAATATTGCAAAATCCCCTTAGATTCTATAAA
>NW_027351824.1:0-469 GCF_012295235.1 Primulina huaijiensis
GGTAATATGCATAATACTGCAGGTACTTCGCAAATCTTCCCTGATAATAGCAACAAATCTGTGGAGAATATACATGGCCAGAGGAGCTCTCGCCCTGGTTCTGCTGAGCTACCCCGTAAGAAATCTAAAGTTTCATATGCCAGCTTGTTCAAGAATAATAGAATGGCAAATGAAGATTACAAGCTTGAATTTGTAGATACGGGCAATGACAAACTCAAGTTTGGCATTAATGATATTGACTCCATTGAGGAAACTTATGGTATATGCCTCCTTGGCTATGTCATTAGTGGAAAGCCACCTACTGCAGCTCTATTTGATTTAGTGAGGAGGTGGGGATCAGATGTTAAATTTCAAACACATGAGAGCGGTTGGATTGTCTTTACATTCCCTAATGTTGAAGCTAAGCAGCGAATCCTGTGTGGAGGAGCTTATATGGTTTATGGATTTCATCTGTTCCTTAAAGAAATGC
>NW_027351825.1:0-469 GCF_012295235.1 Primulina huaijiensis
TAAACAAGAATTTGTGTTTGACATTATTTTGCTCCTCGAGTTGTTAAAGATATTGTTCTGTTATTTCATCCTGGCATCAAAAAATGTTATTTTTTATCGACGTGAAATTGAAGACGAACTGTTGTTATATTATGAAATATGTTATCTTCAATGTCTTGTCGATGAACTCTTGTACCGGGAAGCCTATCAACATCGCAGCAATATCCTCAAACGAAGTAATCCTTGCCACGAAATCATTTTCTTGTACAATTAATGATAAACGATACCTGTTTATATTTTCTTGTATGTTTTAAATATTTAATTATCTTATTTGTATTTATATAGTGCACGTGATTATCATCTTACCTTGGAATGATCTTACTGTTGAAGTCGATGCAGTGGATACAATTGTCTCCTTCAGTTGTTTTTGTGATTGCTTTCAGACAGTTCTGACATGCATCATACCATGGGGTTGATTTGTTCTCAATCT
>NW_027351826.1:0-301 GCF_012295235.1 Primulina huaijiensis
TTGCTTCTCTTCGATGGAAGTTTGATTTTCCCAGAATGTATCCTACTTTTTGGCCTAATTCTTCTTCTGATGATCGATTCAACCTCTGATCAAAACGAGATACCTTGGTTATATTTCATCTCTTCAACAAGTTTAGTTATGAGCATAACAGCCCTATTGTTCCGATGGAGAGCAGAACCTATGATTAGCTTTTCGGGAAATTTCCAAACGAACAATTTCAACGAAATCTTTCAATTTCTTATTTTACTATGTTCATCTCTATGTATTCCTCTATCCGTAGAGTACATTGAATGTACAGAAA
>NW_027351827.1:0-469 GCF_012295235.1 Primulina huaijiensis
TTCATATTTGCGTAAAAACATCATATTTTTGAAAATAAACGTTTAATCGTAAAAATATTCAAACATCTATTTTTTTAGCATCAACAATTAAATCATGCATAATATGATTCATATGATGTTTGAAAGAGTTTAAAAAATGTGTTTTTCCGTTTATAACGCTCAAATAATCGATCGTTGGCGAGGGTGCGACGTTGGATAACCGGACGACGAAGACTCCTATCTTTTTATTCCTCCATTATTTTCTAAAATTGTGTCTGTGTGTGGTGTGTGTTTCGGCTGATTCAAGAATGAATTATGGTGTTTAAAAGACCTTGGTAACTTATTTATAATTTAATTAACATGTTAATGGGCTTTGGTAATGGGTCTTTATGTTTAAGAGAAATTGGGCCTACTTAAAATAATTAAATTGTGCCCAATAACTCTAATTTAATTAAAACATAAAAGTTTATAAAAATTAGTTTCCCAAAAA
>NW_027351828.1:0-470 GCF_012295235.1 Primulina huaijiensis
GACACAATAAAACATGTACCATAGGAATGCTCTGGGAAGAGGGAAAGGTAGTCAATATTCATTTATGTTGCATTCGGATGAAAGAGATTTTAAATCCTTTGATTTCGATTATAAGTTTATCGTTAATAATTAAAAAAATAGATGAAATCTTAAATTCATATCTTATTTATTTACACATTAGTTAAATAAAGTAAAATGAATTTCAAATGTATCATCAATCAAAACAGAACCTTATAATGTTGGATTTAAGTAGATGTATTTGAAATCTATGGATTTCGATTTTAGTTTTAATGTTAACAACAAACCATAGATGAAATATTAAATTTATATTTTATTTATTTACAGATTAGGTACACAAAAGTAGAATCGAATTCATTTGTCAAAATTATTGGATGAACTTCAAATCTATTTTAAATAACATAAAACATTGTTTAAATATCCAAAGGGTAAATTTGAAGTTTTCTGTCTCG
>NW_027351829.1:0-470 GCF_012295235.1 Primulina huaijiensis
GTTAACATCAAAATCAAGATTGTGAACATGAAATGTTCCAACAACGTGGATGATATGTCTTGTACTAGCATATCATGTTTAAGTGGGTTAGAGCAAGTTAAAGAAACTGTTTTTTAATGATTTTTTTAAGTTCATTGTTTGTTTAATTTTGCAAATATTTTACGGTCATATTGAATTCATGTAATTGTTCATGTCGAGCTTGACAGATCTATTGACTACCATGCAAGCATGCTTGCTCTGGCATAGAATCAAAATTCCTTTCAGTTTATCAATTATGTGATGAATATTATGTTTTGTATGCAAGAAGAACATTGTATTGTGTGATTGCAATTGAAGCATGGATTATGAAGTTGTTAATACATTGTTCATTAAATTATTACTTTCAGTAGCGCCATTTTTTCATGCAGCTCAACCCATTGGATTCTTCCATCAACAAGACTCGTTTGTCTCCTCGTCATGACACTTCCAAA
>NW_027351830.1:0-470 GCF_012295235.1 Primulina huaijiensis
ACAGATTCATCAAATACAACATGAATTGATTCTTCGACATTCAAACTGCATTTGTTAAATATTCTATAAACTTTACTAACTGATGAATAAACAAGAAATATTCCTTCTGCAGATTTAACATCAAAAGCTTTTAAATGATTTTTGCTATTATCGATAATAAAACATATGCAGCCAAATATTTTGAAATAAGATACCATGTTTTTACGTCCATGCCATATCTCATATGGCATTTTCAAATTATTTTTATTAATTATTGATCTGTTCTGAGTGTAACATGCAATGTTTACTGCTTCTTCCCAAAACCTCTGAGAAATACCAGAATCAGCAAGCATTTTTCTAGCAGCATCTTTAAGGGTTCGATTTCTTCTCTCAACTACACCATTTTGCTGAGGTATCCTAGCTACTGAGAGCTCATGCTTGATCCGAGTATTTTCTAAAAATTGTGAAAGATTTTGATTGATGAATTCAGT
>NW_027351831.1:0-470 GCF_012295235.1 Primulina huaijiensis
TTCGCATGCAGTTGGATTACGTCGTTTAATTTTGGACCTTACACAATAGGCCGCCTAGAGTCAACAAGCCCTGCCCAGATTATGTAAACGTGAATAACCCGTATCCAAGGGGTTATAAAGTTCATGATTTCAGCCTATTCTCTCGAGAGAATGGCCAGTCCAGCATGGATCACATAGTCAGATTTATTATCTAGTGCAGGGAGATAGCCAACTTAGAAAACTTCAACAACTTAAGGTTGCCATTATTCCCAAATTCTCTCACAGGGATCGCATTTGCTTGGTATTCCTCACTCCCTAGAAATTCAGTGATGAATTGGCAAGAAATGAAAAGATGATTTAACACTCAATTCAATAGAACAAAATTAGTGGTATGTATTGCTAATTTAACTAGAATCACCCAAAAGAAAGGGGAATCTATGGAGTCGTTTATCGACAGGTTCAAAAAGATGAAGAATAGGTGCAAGGTGTTC
>NW_027351832.1:0-470 GCF_012295235.1 Primulina huaijiensis
GGACAGTGTTAGTTAAATCTGAAATTAAAAAAATGTGTATATATATATATATATATATATATTTGTGATCTCTAACTCTATGTCTAACAAAATTCTTAGAATATAAAATTAGGATGTTGGGAATGTGGCGTTGATGAGGTAATAGAGAGAGCCCACCTTTGACTATGGTGACCAAAGCATAAATTTTAAATATTACAAATTTAAACAAAATTAGTTTGAATTTAAGTGGTAAAAAAAATATTTTATTTTTACTGTAATTTCAATTATATCAATTGTCAATCAATATATATATTACAATTTCATTTTTATTTCCTTTTAGGACTTGATGGGTCATCTTTTATTTATTTTTTTTAATGAAACTTAATTTCCATTAAATGATAAAAAAATATAAGTTCGGTACAATCATAATGAATGCAACACAGATCCTACTATATCGCTAACAAAAAAATTTGTGTGAGACGGTCTCACGG
>NW_027351833.1:0-471 GCF_012295235.1 Primulina huaijiensis
AAATTAATATATTTGACATAAAAGTAATATTTTTTCGTGGGTGACTCACGTAGAATATTCATTTCACAAAATTACCCCGTGAAACCGTCTCATATGAGTTTTGTGATAAAGGTAAAGGACAATTTTATGCATAAACACATACAACAATGTGTTGATAAAAATTCGATATACAGCAAAAACATACAGCATGCAAAATCAGTTAATTAATTAAATTTTTTATGAGATAATGCATTTAAAATATTAGTAGAAATTTTTACACAATCTATCCAAATTGCGATTGATAGAATCTAGCAAATTGCCTTACACGCGTTTCAATTTTAAAAGTACGTCCTTAATCAAAATAGGATTGATCCATACGTTATTATTGGTTTTTAGCAATTTTTTTACCATGTTCATATCTTAAATTGTCCAATTTAAATTTCGCTACAAAAATTTTTGTGTATATTTTTCGCATTACCAAGACTATAGTTA
>NW_027351834.1:0-471 GCF_012295235.1 Primulina huaijiensis
AACTTAGTAGGAAGAATATGCGAAAACGAATTCAAGATTTAACTATAACAAAATCTAACCGTCCGATACAGAATAGTAGGAGATTTAATTGTTTTTTAATTATATTAGTGGATGAATTATACCTTACCATCTACATTGGCTATATAGTTGGTCCTAGATGGAAATTGTAAGAGTATAAACACTCACCTCCTTCTTGTTCTTCTTTTTTTTAATCATTTCTAGTTTGGGATTAATATTGAAAATTTGGGATGGGATTTGGGTTTCGAGAACCTAATATAACAAACTCATCCATCAACTCAGAAAAAAAAATCTCGATTAGATCATGCAATGGTATGGATGCTTGTAGATTTGAGTTCCAGTTTTCCTATTAAAATATGTCGTCTCATTTCTTAAAGAAAAATGAAACATGTGTAGATAAAACAAAACCAAGAGAAACGTATACACCAAAAATCAAAATTAAAGTGTGTATAT
>NW_027351835.1:0-471 GCF_012295235.1 Primulina huaijiensis
CAACTAGGTCCGGCCGAGCCACCACAGTATTCGCCACTTTCCTTCCAGTACCAATTAATTATCCCCGGCGTGGTGAAACAACATCGGGCCAAATCAAATAGATTTTGTGAGGCATAAAGTTCGAGTCTTTTTCGTCGATCCGACGTATTTCAAGAACATTGTGGGGCTTCAAAAGAGTATAATTTCGATTTTTGGTTGATTAATTTACCTTTCGTTGACAGATTTGATGCAAAAAAATGTATTCCAGTATGTTTAGAACTGTTATGTTGGATGTCATTATTTCAAGAACATTGCAGGGCTTCAAAGGTTGTGAAACAACATCGGGCCAAATCAAATAGATTTTTTGTGCAATAAAGGTCGAGTCTTTTTCGAGATTTCGTCGAACCCACGTATTTCAAGAACATTGTGGTGTATAATTCATCCCTCGATTTTTTATTTACATGAGATCAGGTAACTACAATTTGGGTTCTC
>NW_027351836.1:0-471 GCF_012295235.1 Primulina huaijiensis
AAGAAATGTTGAAATATTCACTGATGCAGATTGGGCCGGATCAGTGGGTGATAGAAGATCTACATCAGGGTATTGTTCCTTTGTCTGGGGAAATTTGGTAACTTGGAAGAGTAAAAAACAATCAGTGGTAGCAAGGAGCAGCGCAGAAGCCGAGTTAAGATCAGTGGCTCATGGTATATGTGAAGTTTTATGGTTGAAAATGTTACTTGAAGAACTGAAAATGAATGCAAGTATGCCATTAAAACTATTTTGCGACAACAAAGCTGCGATAAGCATATGTCACAACCCAGTGCTTCATGATCGAACTAAACACGTTGAAGTTGATCGACACTTTATTAAAGAGAAGATAGATGAAGGAACCATCAGCATAGCATATACCCCAACTTCGGAACAAACTGCTGATATCCTAACAAAAGGCCTTTTTAGGCCATTGTTCGAAAAGATGGTTGACAAGCTAGGAATGTATAACTT
>NW_027351837.1:0-471 GCF_012295235.1 Primulina huaijiensis
CAAAGGATACACACAAGTAGAAGGTGTTGATTACAATGAAATATACTCTCCTGTTGTGAAACATGCATCGATCAGAATACTACTTGCCTTAGTCATTCAATTGGACTTGGAATTGGAACAACTAGATGTTAAAACAGCATTCCTCCATGGAAATTTGGAAGAAACCATATTC
The DNA here is from genome assembly GCF_012295235.1 of Primulina huaijiensis. NCBI lineage: Eukaryota > Viridiplantae > Streptophyta > Magnoliopsida > Lamiales > Gesneriaceae > Primulina > Primulina huaijiensis. Next base: position 173 of record NW_027351837.1, read on the forward strand.
ATGGAACAACCAGAGGGGTACATAACCTCTGAAAACCAAAATAAAGTGTGCTTGTTAAAGAAATCTCTATATGACCTCAAACAAAGTCCTAGACAATGGTACAAGAGGTTCGATGAATTCATGACTAACATCCACTTCATGAGAAGCAATTTTGACAGTTGTGTATACCTGAGAAATGACAGCAAACAACCTAAGATCTTCTTACTTCTCCATGTTGATGATATTCTAGTGGCAAGTGAGAGCAAAACTGACCCGGAGGCACTCAAAGGAAAACTAAGCTCTGAGTTTGAAATGAAGGA
>NW_027351838.1:0-472 GCF_012295235.1 Primulina huaijiensis
AGCCCCCATTCGTATCAATCCTAAATCCCCACGTCAACTACCGAATTTCGAGCATATACACTCGTACCTACCAAAAACTGAGAGAAAGTGAATCTTTTTATCACCAAAAAATTTTTTTCTCCCTTGTGCGCGTGAGAATATCATGGAAAAAGAGGAAAAAGATGAAAAGAAAGAAATGAATTGATTTGTGGAAAAAAAAAGTTGAATAAAGAATAAAGGAGTGTGATATGTTGTTATGAAGAAAAGGAGGAAACAATGGCAAATATGGTGTGGCTATGCAATTGGAAGTGAAATATGAGAAAGCGGGAGAAGTGTGTTGAAAAATAAATTAGTTTGTTTCTATCACTTTTGATTCCCTATCTTTATTTGTAGCCATTAACCGTAGTCTAACGTTATAAGCTTAAAAGACCTATTAAACGAGTCACATGTACCCAATATACTAGTAGAGAAGAGTTGCCAAAGTTAAGCCTAT
>NW_027351839.1:0-472 GCF_012295235.1 Primulina huaijiensis
CAATTCAAAGCCATGGCAAAAATTCTCGCAGCTGAAGTTTTTCCAGTTCCACGAGGACCATGGAAAAGATAAACAGGAGCGATCCTTGTTCTTGTAATTGCACATGTGAGAGATTGGACGACTATATTTTGACCAACCAATTCCTCAAAAAACATAGGCCTATACCTGTGACACAGGTTACGGACATTTTCAGGAGAACTTTCCTCATGCATTTCCCCATTGAAAGCAACTAACTCTAACCCTTCTTGACTCCTGCAACTCGAAGACCACCTCCTTCCATCTAACCGACTCAAAGCCTCCAAATCAAGCTCCCCAAAATTTGTGGAAATTTCGTCATCGCTATTCCCACTTCCACTTCCCATAGATGATCCTCCTTGTCCATTGCCACTATTGGCAAGAAGGGGGACAACACTTTGAGCACCAGTCCTAGAAATCGGTCTCCTCTTGTTGGATCCCACGGTTGACCGGTGAT
>NW_027351840.1:0-472 GCF_012295235.1 Primulina huaijiensis
AAACATTTTCACAGATTTTTAAAAATCATGTATGTTTTCTTTTTTCGTTTTCATATAATAGAGTTTAATTAAAACTCTCAATATAATTCAAAAATTATATTTAAAATTAATTTGATGATTTTGAGAATAAAACTCTTTTTCTACTAATGGAGATATACCTCATTCTTTAATAGATATATTCTTTTTTATAATAAATTTTGAGAAGTTATAATTTTTTTTGTTGAGTATTACTGTAAAAGTGAGTTATTTCAACACTTTTAATTGATAATAGAAAATTTTCATAAAATCCTCTTTGTTTATAAAACCATATACATATGATATATTGGTTAAATATCTTTTCATTATAGTTCATGGAGTCTTTTTCTATTGTATATCTTTTTCTTCTATAAGAAGAATTAAATCTCAATATTTATTCTCTATATATAGTGCTGAATCACCTTCATCATCTTTAATGATATTAGCATATGATGCT
>NW_027351841.1:0-472 GCF_012295235.1 Primulina huaijiensis
TATAGGCATGTATAAATAGGAGATGTGCCAAGGCCAAAAAAAAAAGAAAAAACAACCGAAAAATCCACTTTCTTCTACTGCTTCAGCGTTTTGCTACAATACTTCTACTTGTTCTGCTATATTCCTTCTGTTACAGTACTTCTGCTTGTTCTGCTACAATACTACTACTTGTTCTGCTACACTACTTCTGCTTGTCCTGCTGCAGTACTGCTTCTGCTTCTTCTGCTGCAGTACTGCTTCTGCTTGTTCTACTTCTGCTCCGTTCACTTATAAAGTTCAGGTACTACTTTTGTTCGCTAGCATAGTGCTTTGTGCTGCAACTCTGTTGGTTTGCCCGTTGTATCCTAGGAAACAGACATCCGCTGAATCCTCGGAGCACATACCAATGGGGGCGAATCTGTTTTAAGAAAACTGTACAAGCTACAGACCTCGGTTTGATTTAATTAAGCATTATACTACTGTTTTCTTCATG
>NW_027351842.1:0-22765 GCF_012295235.1 Primulina huaijiensis
ATTTTAATACACATCACTTTTGAAAATCTTCCCATCCGAATTTTCATTTTCACATAAAATAAAACATGTAGATAATTGAGTTGTTTGAATTGTGGTATTTTTTTTAACCATTTGACCAAGTAATTTGAGAGATATGATCAAAATTCTAGAGCATGGTAAAACTGCCACTCCTTTGATAACTTTATTTGTTGCTTAATTTGATCCCACTTGTGAGAAGATTTTTATCTCATGCTTGCCACCAATATTGTAGATATTAACATCAACTTTCTATAGGTCCAAAAATCATCTTGATCCCATTTGCAACGCCAATGTTATTCTTGTTTTATCGAACATGTAAAAATAGTAAAAACTTATAATTACGCAACAACTTATATTTTATACAATTTATAATAAAACATATAATATTTAAACACTTAATAAAACAAAAACTATAAATTTATATTATAAAACATTTAATTAATATACAATTTTTTATCTTTATCACGTATGTGTGTGGATTGTAGAGCAATCAATAACATAACTATTAAGTATAGGCATCTCATACCTAGACTAGATGATATGTTAGATGAATTACATGGTGCATGTATCTTTAGTAAAATTGATTTGAAAAGTGGTTAACTCCAAATTAGGATGAAGGAAGGTGATGAGTGAAAAACTGCATTTAAAACCAAATACGGGTTATATGAGTGGATGGTCATGCCTTTTGCTTTAACTAATTCTCATAGCACCTTTCTGAGGTTAATGAATCATGTCTTGCGTGCACATATAGGAAAATTTGTTGCGGTTTACTTTAATGATATCCTAGTTGTTGCTTATTTTCACTACCGCAAGTGTACGGTGTCAAGTTTTAGTACTGGTATGAGTACAGATATCGATCCCACAAGGAGTAATTATTTAAAACTGTATATTAAGTATCATAATTGGCATAGTTCAACTTTATTTAGAAAAATCAATGAGATGGTTTATAACAAAGTTAACTAAAATAACGAATCCTGTAATTCTTAGCACACAGTCGAAATTCAATGAGTAAGTCAATCTAGAGATATGATTTCGTCTGGTCTACCCTATGCTAAATTAAAATTGACTAGCATATTAATAAAGTGCACCATGTTTATTAACCAAGAACTCGCAATTTTCTTATTCCCTTTTTCAAGTGATAAGTAGAACTGTATCATCTATCACTGATTTTAATATATCTATTAAAATCACGTAACAAATAATATATGCAAACAAGGTTCTTTTTATGGATTCACAAGAGTTATACGTCTTTTGCACGTTATAAACATGTGACGATGTGATTTCCCATGTCCTAATTTCAATCACCTCTCTCGAGTGTTAGATCTCAATTATTTGATCAATCGAATAATGACCAGTAATCCAAAAGCTTTCAACACAAGAAATCACAAATAAACACGATGAATTAATTCAATGAAAATTCAAAATTTCAATAACATAGGTTTGAAACCGACTACATCGATCTCTAGAAAATAAAATTAGTTCATACTCGAATTTAGATCACAACAAAACCTGTTTGTAATCATTAAAAACGTAAAAGTAAAGAACCGAATTAGAAACGTGTTGAAGAGAGATGAAAGTGCGTCTCCGTGTCTGGACTCAGCGTCTTCTATCTCCGTTCTTCGCGTTCCGTGCTGTGTTGGCTCTGACTTTTTCGCTCTATATTAATTCCCTCCACTTTTATAACGCTGAAACCTAAAAGATCTAGCCTTCATGTCGCGCGCATATGCTCGCCCTTGCTCTGCGCAAATGCGCGGGTCTTTCTGTTGGTGCATCTCCTCACGCGCATATGCGCGCCCTTGCTCCACGCATATGCGCGGAGTCCTCTGTTTTGAGCATCAGAAATGTCTTCTCGCGCGCATATGCATGCCTCTTTCGGCGCATATGCGCGAGGTTTTCTGGATTGTTGCCTTCGAAATCTGTCTCGCGCGCATATGCGCGCCTTTGACTCGCGCATGTGCGCGGGTTTTGCTGCCTTCAAAGGTGGGTTATGCTCATAATTTTTCTTCTAAATGCCATTTTCCTTCCTTTTCACGCCCAGGTAGTAGTCTTACCTAGGTTCCTGCAATCATACCAAAAATAACAAAAGCGCATAATTCTGCCCAAGAAAAACTAACAATCTACACGAATTATAAAGATAGTTTAAGTGCACAAATTGCACTTATCAAATCCCCCCAAACTCAAACTTTTAATAGTCCCGAGCAAAATAAAATAAAAATAAAAGTGCAGACTCAATCAAGAAATAAAAGCTGACAACTATAGTCATGGATATGCAAAAAGTTACAATGGCCTCCGACTTATCTATTTTCATGTGATTCACAATTACTCGAGAGTCATGTGCGTGTGTGCTACGTCAATGCTTATTTACCTCATCGAATGCTCAAATAGATTCACATCACCTATTCGCCTTATAAACTCAAGAAATCTTCAGCTCAGTTCAACTCACACTTCATTAAAATACACATTTACTTAAACAGATCACAAAGGACTTTATTGGTGAATAGTTGGCTCATAAGATATTCAACACGATTATACCAAAGATGAAGTCGCAGAATGAGATGCTTGCATGCAAATGATTAATGTCTACACTCGTTAAGCATGTTTTTTAGGTATCCATAAGTTTGATTTGAACAACTTTTTTCCACTAGTATATTGGACAAATGTGACAGGGTTAATAGGTCTTGTAGGCATGTAACGTTAGGCTACGACTCATGGTTACAATAAAGGTATGGAGATCAAAATTTGAGAGAAATATTTGAACGTCATCCTTTTCACTCATTTTTATTCTCTTTTCATTCACCACCACTTATTCTTTTCTTCTCATTCATATCATTCATTTCTCATATTTTTCGTTTTTTTTTCACCAACTTTGATTCATTATTTCCACGCTTTTCTTCTTCATCTCTTTTTTTTTTTTGCCAACTCCTTTATACACATTTTTTTAGGAGTATTTGAATCATTTCAACACCAAGGAACTTATTTCTCTCAAAATTAGGTAGGATAATCAGTGTATAGGCTTCATTTGGTAGTTGTTGTGGGATATAGAATAAATAAAAGTGGGGGATAATTGTATGTCATTGACACACACCACTTGATTTTTTTTTGTAGGCTCAAAATGAGACACTAGGGATATTTCATGTTCATTCGGTAGGCTCGAAGGCTCAAATGGTTCCAAAGATCGCCTAAATCATTCCTATGTCACATATTATCCGTATTTTGCCTCGAAAAATGCTCAAACAAGTTCTAGATTACCGTCAATCCGTTAGTCATCTCATACAAACCAATCACTAGCATTGTTCAACAAAAAATGTTATATCAGTTATGTGAACAAAGGAAGTTAAGCATCTCAGTTAACTCGAGTTTCAATGGGCTAACAATTGACAGTAAACAAGGAATATAGGCCCAAAGATATTGAGAAAAATTGCCTAGATCATTTTTGTGTTTGCAAAAGTTTCAGTCAATGTCATGCGAGAATTACTAAAAATCAGATTTCCATCGTCTATTTAGCATCACAGGCCTGCAAATTGTCTCTAAGCATCAATAATATCAATAAACATGACAGTGCATGAGAATGTGACTCCCAAGTTATCTTGAATGCATATATGTTTCCGACCCAAAATTTCATTTTCATCATCGGCCACACAATCGCCTGTCCATGATTACTACTAACGACTCTAACATGCAAAAATCATTATGAAATTTTTGCATTATTTTTTTTTATTTAATTTTTTTTGTACTACCAACTCAAATAAAAGAAATCAACTCACACTAAAGCATAAAAAAATCATCAACACATAAAAATCAATCAAATCACTCCTACAAACTTAAAGTATGCATTGTCCTCAATGTATAAACAGGAAAAAACGGAACAATCATACCTCCCACGACGAGCGTCAGTGCTCGCCATCACCATCATCGTCATCCTCATCCATGTGCTGGGGTGGTGCCTGTGAAGAAGATCCCGGGTATTCAGGTGGCCAAACAGGCTGCTGGGGAAACATCGGATCATCTGGACCTATAGGTTGAAACCGCTGAGCAAGCACGGACGTAAAGTCCATCATATATCCCATGAAATTGTCGGTGCGGAACTGAAGCGAATCCAACACCTGGCGCTGCTCAACCAATAACCTCCTCTGGTCCTGCATCTCAGTCTCTAGTCTACGGAATCTGTCTCCCCTGATCTATCTCGCCGCTGCGGGTGGTGACGGTGGCGGAAGCTGTGGCTGTGGGATTTCCTCTTCGGCCGGATACTCATGGTGAATATACGAGGCAGCTCCAAAGTAGGCAACAATTGGGGCCTTCGGCCTTAGAACTTGCTCATCAGGCAACCATGACATGCCGGCCTGTCGGCATAGCTCTGTAACAATGTGAGGGCATGGAAGAGCGACCGTGGCTAACCCTGTGCCGGCTCTCATAATCGATCCATAAATGATTTTTCCCAAGTCAACAGATTTTCCTATCAAAATAGCAAAGACAAGTGTCACTTTTTCTTTGGTCACATCATAGTAGTGCGAGGACGGGAGAATCCGGGCCAATACGAAAGATGTCGAAGCACTTGAATTAGGTCCCATGTCGGATTTCTTTAAAGAAATAGGACTGCTCGAGCTCATTTTCCATGCGGCGCCTTCTTGACATACGGTCCGGATGACCTCTGTATAATCAACCATCGCTTCGAGAAATTCATTGTACTCGTCATGGTCGAAGCTGGGCTTTTGATATATCATTTTGATCGTTCGAGATAACAACATCCAAAGGAGACTGAGCAAATTCGACCCATTCTCGTCGTTCTTGTTCTTCCACAATAACACCATGTGGAACCGACAAATTAAATCCCCTCTATAGGATTATGGACCTGGTCATGGAGCTCTCAGAGATTTGTTGGGCCTCCTCATTCCAAAATCTGTGACAATCAAAACTTGCGGAAGAAGAGGTACCCTTCTTTGATTTCTTTTTCGGCGTCATGTAATCAATAATTCAAAGCACACCCACACATTAAATTCAAATAATCGATGAACCAAGGTCACTGATAATTGCGCCCCAACATGCGTTAGAACAAATATAATCTCACCACACCAACTAATCCGGTTAGCAACACAACGTACAACCCAGTCCCAAACTACTTTAGAACAACGAAAAGTGCCCAATTCACAATGTCCAAAGTTCTCCAAATAGATCGAACACAAATCCCAACTATTATCAAGATTTGAACCAAAGCTGGATAAAATCCTTACTTGCACTAGAAAGTGGTCGGAAATCGGAGTGTGTCGGAAGTTGCGGCGTTGAACGAAGTGTCAGAGTTCAATTTCAGAGCAAGGAGGCGTCGGCTGTTGTGGGAGGCGGCTGCTGTGTTTTGTTTTCTGAAGAGGGTTCTGCCATTTTTTATATATATATCAGATCGCGCAAATATGCGTGCCCTAGAACGGCACATATGCGCGTAGGTCTCTGCCCAAATCTCCTTTTCTTCATCAAAGCGTGCATATGCGCGCCCCTTGTTGGCGCATATGCGCGAACTTCTCAGCTATAATTCCTTTTCGCCTTGGTAAATCGTGCATATGTGCAGAAGTCTCTGTCCATTTTTATTTTTGCTTTGTCAACCCGCGCATATGTGTGCCACTGAATGGTGCATATGCGTGAAGTCTCTCCTCCAAAATTTATTCGCCCGGTCATAGCGCGCATATGCGCGGCATCCTCTGCCTTTCTAAGCTAGGGCCTGCGCAAGTGCACGAAAATAAATCGCGCATATGTGCGATACACTCTGTCCGTCTTTTTCTTCATTTTCTTTATATTTTTTTAACACCTGTAAAAATTAAACAATTGAAATCAATACTCGAATAGAGAAAATTAAAATTAAAAAATAAAGATTAAAATGAAATAATAATAAAAAAAACAAAACCAATGCTAAAGATGATTGTGGATTGCCTCCTACACAGCGCTTTGTTTATAGTCATCAGCCAGACTTTTTCCATTCTACTTTGGTTCTTCCAGGGAGAGGTTGTCCATGTGTCTCAATTCACTTCCAAAATAATGCTTGACCCTCTGACCATTTACTTTAAATGTCTGACCGTTGTGGCACTTCAGCTCAATTGCACCATGTGGATACACTGTTTCCACTGTGAATGGTCCAGACCATCGTGATTTTAAATTACCAAGAAACAACCTCAGTCAAGAATTGAACAATAACACCTGTTGTCCTGGTTCGAAGTCTCGTCGAATAATCTGTCTGTCATGCCATTTCTTGGTTTTCTCTTTGTATATCTTTGCATTCTCGTATGCTTCATTCTGGAATTCCTCCATCTCGTTCAACTGCAAAAGTCATTGCTCGCAAGATGCTCCCATATCAAAATTCAACTTTTTCACAGGTCAAAAAGCCCTGTGCTCCAGTTCCAAAGGTAGATGGCAAGCTTTCCCAAAGACCAACCTATAAGGTGACATCCCGATAGGTGTCTTGTATGTAGTCCTGTATGCCCATAAGGCATTATCTAGCTTAATCGCCCAATCCTTCCGGTTCGTCTTCACCGTTTTTTCCAATAGCTGCTTGATGTCCCGGTTGGATATTTCTGCTTGCCCATTAGCTTGCGGGTGGTATGCCAGTGTCACCCTGTGCTTCACATCATACTTAGCCAACAATGAGTTAAAAATTTTGTTACAGAAATGTGTACCTTCGTCACTGATTATGGCTCTATGCATTCCAAATCTTGTAAAGATGTTCCTGTGGACAAACTTAACAACAACTCGAGCATCATTAGTACTGGAGGCAATTGGTTCCACCCATTTAGAGACATAGTCAACCGCAAGTAAAATATAAGATTGACCAAAATAGGATGGGAATGGACCCATAAAATCAATACCCCAGACATCAAAAAGTTCTACCTCCAAAATATTTGTTAGTGGTAACTCGTGGCGTCTAGAAATATTGCCAACTCTTTGGCATTTATCACATGACTTGACTAAATTATAACTGTCTTTAAACAGATTAGGCCAATAAAAATCTGACTGTAATACCTTAGCTGCTGTTCTAGATGCTCCAAAGTGTCCACCGTAGGGTGAGGAATGACACTGCTCTAGAATCGTACCTACTTCCTCCTCTGCTACACATCGTCTAATTATCTTATAAGCGCATCTCTTGAACACGAATGGATCATCCCACAGATTAAGCTTGGCATCATGAAGATATTTCTTCTTTTGATGATAAGTTAAATCTCGTGGTAATTCACCTGCAGCCAGAAAATTAGCTATATCTTGAAACCAAGGATGTGTAACATTTACCTTGAAGAGTTGTTCGTCTGGAACGACTCATTGATAGCTCCGACTTCAGTTCTCTCTTCCAGCTCTAGGCGGGACAAGTGATCTGCCACTTGGTTCTCGCAGGCTTTCTTGTTTTTGACTTGAAAATCAAATTCTTGAAGTAGAAGTATCCATCGTATCAACTTGGGCTTTGAATCCTTTTGGCAAACAAGAAACGAATAGCAACATGGTAAGTGAAAACAGTTACCTTGGTGACAATGGGATATGTTCTGTACTTGTCGAACGCAAACACCACTGCTAGCATCTCTTTTTCAGTGGTTGTGTAATTCTGTTGGGCTGCATTAAGTGTGCGACTTGTATAGTAGATAGCCTTGAACATCGTGTCTCGCGTTTGTCCCAATACTGCTCCTACAACATAATTGCTAGCATCACACATGAGCTCAAAGGGCTTCTTCCAGTCCGGCACTATCATGATGGGTGCAAAAATCAGCGCCGTCTTGATCCTGTTAAATGCCTGTAAACAATCATCGTCAAAAATAAATGTATAATCTTTCTCTAGCAAATTACATAAAGTTCTAGTAATTTTAGAAAAATCTTTAATATAACGACGATAAAACCCGGCATGTCCCAAGAAACTTCTGATCGCTTTCACATTCTTCGGCTGTGGGAGATTTTCAATTGCCGCGACTTTGGCTCTATCCACTTCCATTCTTTTGGCTGAAATCTTGTGCCCAAGCACAATACCTTCTTGAACCATGAAGTGACATTTCTCCCAATTCAAAACCAAATTCTTTGCGTGACATCTCTGTAAAACAAGGGTCAGATTCTTCAAAGAATGATCAAATGATGAACCAAAGACAAATATATCATCCATGAAAAATTCCATGATGTCCTCCACCATGTCAGAAAATATGGCCATCATACACCTCTGAAACGTAGCAGGTGCGTCGCAATGACCAAATGGCATTCTCTTGAAAGCAAATGTACCGTAAGGGCAAGTGAAGGTAGTCTTCTCTTGATCCTCCGGTGCTATAAAAATTTGATTGTAACCTGAATAACCATGTAGAAAGCAATAATAATTATAACCACCTACTCTATCAAGCATCTGGTCAATAAAAGGAAGGGGAAATGATCTTTCCGAGTGGCATTATTAAATTTCATGTAATCTATACACACTCGCCAACCAGTCACTGGACGAGTTGAAATCAATTCATTCTTCTCATCCCTCACCACAGTTATACCCCCCTTCTTAGGCATTACTTTGTGATCGTTTTTGTGGAATTGCTCAAATTGTGCTTTTATGATAAAATTTTCTTGACGTGTTCTTGAGAATTTCTTGTTGCAGGCTTCGTTTGGAATCTTCGGGTGTTCCTTGCTGTGTTTAGGAGTGTCAAGTGGAGTGATCATTTGAATTTTAATGTGTTGTTTTGGGTTAGCAAGGTTGGGCATGCATTAGAAGTCATAAGAAAGCTTGTGGGCATAATTTTGAGTTTAATCGTGCAGGACTAGCGCCGCAATGCCGCACTGGGGGCGCCGCAGCGCTACCAGTATGCATCAGGCAGTGATGCGCACCAGGCAGCGCTGCAGCGCCTAGTCGCTGCATCAGACAAATTTTGTTCTTCGAATTTAGGTGCTCTTGCTTCCTTTGGATACTATTACGTTGTTATGTCCTAGCATACTATAATTTAGTTTAGATGTTACTAAGTTTGATTGGGGAACATTGAACTATGATTTAAGCGAGGTCCGTGTCTTCCATTGCTTAGGACATCTCATACTTCATATTAAGATTGTGTCGGGTTTGAGTCGTGGGTTAGCATGTTGGTTACCACAATCAAGTCCCGAGTGTTCTAGAAAGTCATAAGTTATTTAATCAATGGGTAATAAGTATGATAGGCATGATTAAGTTATGAAATTAAAGGAGCATGAATTGTGTTAGTATGTGCAGCAGTGGCCCGAGCGAGATCCAACGAATCACTCAACGCAATGTAAGTATGTTCGACGTGCAAAAGAAAATATTTTATTTTTGAGGTATGCAAAATCACTTGTGACAAATTATGAACGGGTTTGAAAGTCGGTGAACGTGGTCGGTGACCTCTCCACCGTGGTAAATTATGACCGGGTTTAGATCAGGATTGGAAAGCGATAAAGTATGACCCGGGACCAATCCACCCGATAAAGTATGACTGGGGATCTCATGTATGCGGTAGTGGACATCCCTACAAGCCCAGTACTGTGGTTTAGTCTGATCAGGCACATTTATGTATGGGTCACTTGCTTTGAAACATATCTCTACACAAAATGATGAAGTTATGCATGTTCATATATATATGATGCAAGTATGTTTATGAAAAATTATGATGATGGCACGTCTATGTTATGTTTTTACGTTTAAGATTCAAGTATTTATACTCTACTTTAAAAATATATGTGGTTTTATTATGTATTATTTGTTATGCCCAGTTTATACGTGTTGAGTCTTTTGACTCACTAGACTTGATCGATGCAAGTGAGGATGAGGATGAGGAGATAAGGGGTGGGGACCAATGAGCTGGCTTGGACTGCGTAGGAGGCTAAACCCGAGGACCGCCCATGTTTTAAGAATTTTATTAAAGTTGTTTCAAATGCTCTGATTTTCACGAGTTTTCTTTAAGATTTTTAAACAAGTATTTTTACTAACTTTGATTGATGTTGTTTTAATTGAAATATTTTGGACGAACAGTTTATCTTTATCTCATTTTAAATGATTACTATTTATTTAAAAAAATTATTTTTCCCCAAATTTTAAATTAGTTTAAAAGTTCGGTACGTCACATGTTGCATGATTGGTTAAAAATAAATGATATGTATGCTTGTATTTTATAAAAGTGATGGAAATGCTAAATTTTTTTTGAATGAATTGACCTAATTGTGATGGTAAAGAAATGAAGATTTGTGAGTAACTAAGCCCTAGTGGAACCCGATTGAGTGGCTAAGCCCCGTGGGAACTCAATACCGAATTTCCATAGGCCAAGGCCTGGTAACGGATAGGTGGTTGTTGATGTCCCTGCAAACTATAGGCCAAGAAACATAACAAAAAAGTGGTTACTATTGCCCCGTCGCCTGGTACCATGGTTACAGCAGATATTGATCAATCGGTCGACAGATGAAAGGAAGGTCACAATTAACGAACGGATTTCACCCAAAATGAAATCTATATGTATATTTTTATGACGAAAGAAAAAGCATATGATGAAAGAAAAGGTTTAAGTCTATGCATTGTTAGAGTAGATGCCAGGCAAGCTAACGGTTGGCTATGGAATTTATTCACTCAAGTGTAACATACAATCTTTATTTTAATAAAATTTAACTTTTTATGGTTTCATTTTACTTTATCTGTATACCCATGCAATCAGCATAGATAAAGTCCTTGATTCTGCTGTAATACAAATGAATTGTAATTCGATTATGAGACTCATTTGTAAACACTATATATTCTAAATTCGTTCCTAGTCAATTCAGCCGCATAAAAATAAGGACAAAATGCCTGAAACGTCTACTTTTTAAAATTCTACTGAAATATTATTACTATTTTTTTATTAGGTATGATCGAAAATACACACTGACACAATTCGTTTTTAAAAGGTCATCCAACCTTTGGATAAAAATAACTGCAGTTAATTAAATCTTAAAATATAATCAATCTCTTAGTTTAATGTTTTAAAAGATAAACTCGAACAAATACCAAAAGTTTGATGAATCAATAACGTATAACTAGATTCAAAAACATTTAACCATATTGCTTAAACTCATGTCTCATAAACATATTATGCGGAAGAAATGCAAGGTCCTCGGGTTTTCACGTGCACCCCCAGCTCAGCCTACTCAGTCTTCAACGCCTCCAATCTTCTCAACCGTAAGATCACCTGCATCAATCATACTTAGTGAGTCTAAAGACTCAACACACCAGAACCATTATAACAAATACAAATACATATCATTTAGCAGTGAAAAGTACAGTAAATAAAATACCTTTCATGATCTTAAAAGCTTGACTTTAAACATATCGTGTAAAAGCATAACATGTCCAAAGCATGTCTCAACATATCAGCATATACATATTCATTTTTTTATTTGAATTTCGTTCATTAGTTGTGATTTTCGTATTATCGTATTAGTCGATCGATCCATCTACGTATAACCGCGATACCCGACGGCGGGGACATCAACGACAGTATTACCCATCCACCGAGCCTTGGCCTTACATGTCTCTGTATTATCGTATCATCATATTAGTAACAACCAACTCCCTTCCTCCAGAAACATGTCATCTTATTCATCACTTATAAAAATCATGCATCTACGTAAATTTCCTTAAAATCAAGCATGCAACTTATTTTTCATATTTTCATAAAAAGTCATGTTCGTGATAACAAAAACACTTAAAACATGTCAAACTGTGATCAGGGGGCTGCCAGGACTTCTAACTCGACCCGGGTGGAAACTTACCATTTTGCCCCTAGAAACCCTAATTGACCATTTTACCCCTACAAACTGTAATTGACCATTTTACCCTTTGAACTCAAAATTCGACCTGAAGCCCACCAAACTCCTTAAAACATATCAAATCATATTTATCATCATTTCCTAGATGTAAACTCGAGCCCATTCAGTAACTTCTATAATTGGTTTTAAAACTTGTACTAAGGTCTCGGTTTTAACCCGAAACTCAACCAAATCTTTCCAAACATAAACCACAACATAAACACACCATACCAGCGCCTGGAATGATCCATGCATGGCTGCCTTCCCCCATTCACCTGATCTAGCCCTTCAAACCCTAACAACTAGAAAACCCCATCGTCCCTTGCCCTTCCTCGGTTCCGATTCATTGAAACCTATTGAAAAATTACTAATAAACTTCAAAGATCCAGCAGCCCATTCGACCAAGCAAGAAAACGTGAGTTGCATGAAGAAAAAGTGAAGCCTTTCAATGAAATTTCGATCCTCATGCACATAACATAACAAATCTGATTTTTTTCATACATGAACACACAAACAAACATATATTGATTTGAATGATGAGAAAAACTAGGTATAGGGCGTGCCTTTGCGTTTTTAAGCTCGAAAACTTAGAGACAATCACGTAGAACGTGCACCAGAGAGATGAGAAAGAGATCCTTTGAAAAACAATGAGGATTATTTAAAGGTGCTGCCGTATTTTTTCGAGGGAGAGCTGCTGCTAAATATGGAGCCTGAGGCCAAGTGAAGGTTTGGCGTGTTTAGGGTTTTGAAGGTAGGTTTTAATAAAATAATTAGTGTATAATGATCTATTAATTAAAATAATGAATTCAAGTAGAATTTTGGGCCCATTATGCATTAAATAATCCAATTAAGACCAAAAAAACTCCCAAGAAATATGTCGTTTAGGTACGTTTTTGAAAATATTGCCCGAACCCTCAAAAAATCATCCGACTTGATAAAATTTACGTACCTGTTTAAAATATGACGCGATGAGTAAAAATACTTTACAAAAGCTCATTTTCGAAAATCACCCTTATTTACAGCATATATTAAATAATGAAAATAATTATTTAATAAAAATATTTTTCATAATTATTCTCGGTCTCCGTTCCTCTTTCGAGCGCGAAAAACTACTAAAAACCCTTATGCATGAAACTTTAATAAACCAAGAATTAAAACCACATATTCATGTCTCAATCATGCATTTAACGCATTAAAAATAAATTAATTAAAATACATAAGAAATTTGATAATTTGCATGCATGTGATTTACGTAGATCTTCAAATTTTTGGGACGTTACAATCTATCCCCCTTAAATTGAATTTCGTCTACGAAATTCGCTTATCCTCGATAATAAAAAATTTTAGACTCTTAATTATAGTATCCCACTAATCCACGCTTCTGCTGTGGCACTCTGATAAAATAAGTTGTAGCTGTCCTCATGTCTTCTCAATCCTAATTAAGTTTGCATTCAACATTCTTGTTTGCAAATCTCAACTTAAAACGACATATGGTGGCTTAGTTCTATTTTACTATGACCTTGAATCTTGACTTTTCTCGCAACTCTTAGAACTAGAAATAGAGGTCCAAACTTATCGCACCTTACTTTCCTCATACTATACCCAAGATGTTCATCGCCCTATTATATGTCAACATTAAAATCCCAAAAACATTATTTCTTAAATTTATTGAATTCCAGGTATGCTAAGGCTTTAAATCCAAATATTAGCATTTATGCATTTAAAATTAAGATATCTTAGCACTAAAATTTATTAATCGACTTCTATCTTGGGTAATACATTTAACAATTAAACCCTATCTCAACCTCATAATAATATTAGCCTAAGATCCTTGAATCAGATCTTTATCTTACGGCACCAAACTAACGTAAGTAAACTACTTACAAGTATATCTCAAATATAAAATTGTTCAGTCTTAAATTTCGAGTAATGTTGATAGCATCGGTTAGAGGGTGAAAGAGTGTTTAGAAAGGGGGGTTGAATAAACACTAACAATTTTTACAATCTTTTCGAATATTGAGTCACTTTAGTGATAAACTAAAACTCGAGAATTCGTCAATCGATATCAATCAGTTAACAATAATAGTGCGAAAATAAATTTACTGATAGATAGAATAAAACTGATATAAGAACACACAAGAATTTATTGATGTTCGGAGATTTCAAACATTCCTACGTCACCCCTTCTATCACGAAGATAGGATATTCATTAAAAGACTTTGATCGATACAAACAGTTGTACAGACCCACTTCAGTCTTGGACTTAACAATGCCAAATTGAAACTCTTAGTTACAAACAATTTACAGTGCTCGACTGGTTTTGAAATAACTTAGAACGACTTATTACAATAATATTTATTTTTTTGCTTGGAAGCTCAAAGTATAGCCTTAAGTGCTATGAATGAATACAATAAGCGTGAGATTTTAAATATTCCAGTAGAGTAACAGCTCAGTTAAGAGTTTTTCAAGAGTTGAGTTGAGAGTAGTTAAGTTCGAAGTTGTTGGAGAGGTCACTCAGCTGATCTTCCTCAGCTATTTATAGGATTTGCTTCTAACGGTAATATTGAATGCGATTTGGACCTTTCTATCCGTTGTTTGCCACGTCAACATTCTTCTGACATTCGTACACTGCAGCTTTTCTGAAATGCGGAAATTCCACTACTAGTTGCAGTCTTGCTTTTGTACTATCTGTCGGTTGAATGTCCTTTTCCTTAACTGATGACGTGTACAGCTGATAGACTATAACTTGATAAGCTTACAACTTTTTGTAGCAACCGATCAGTTTCCAACTGATTAGTCAGTTGTCTGTGTAGTCTAGTTAGCTGGTTCAGTTGCCTTCGATTGTCTTCGCATTAATCTTCAGTTATTGGAAACCGATAGTTTTCATATTTTAGATCAGTTACTATCAGTCTTCTTGATCAGTGAAGTTCTATCTATTAAATGTCCAGTTTGTCAAACTACCGAAATTTAGTTTCCAACAATTTCTCCCTTTTTGGTGTTTGACAAAACATAGAAAATATGAACTGATCAACTAAACTCATTGTAGATAAAATAATCTTTTATTGACAACTCTTTCAATGTACAAATTCGTACAAAGAATGAAAGAATAAAATAATCTTCTAACAGACTAAAATAATTTTCAAAATCTGCCATAATCTTCAACTGAATAAGAGTAGAGACTATCTTCTAACTGATCTTCTATTTCTTAGCTTTTTTATCAGGTAGACCTTGATCAGTTGGTCGACTGGGTCTCTTTTTAGATTTCGTCTGCTGATCTTGTTCTTCTTCTTCCCCTTTTTTGTCAAACATCAAATCCATTCTCTTCGTAACAACATTTTCCAGATAATCGAAGCGTTTGTTGAACATTTCTTGAGTGTTGAAATGAGCTTCAGTCGACACTCTGTATTTCCGTATTTGTTCCATATTGAAGAATAGGTTCATAATATCCTTTGTGACTTGTTAAAGACTTTTGAACATATTCTCCTTTATGGAATCAATTTTCATAGTGTGCGCCAGTTGCGTTGATTTGATGTCAGAAATGGAAGTCATCATACTAGTAAGGTCGGTCTCAATTGCTTGAAATTCATCAAATATAGATCAGCCTCCATTGATATACCAGGAGTCTTGACACCAGAAGTTTCTTGTTCCTTCTCCTTGTTATCTTGATTAAATATCACCAATGCCTTGTCAGTTTAACCATTTCTGGAACATCTTCAGTTAAGGCTTCTTGTTGAAGCTGTGGAGGAGAAGAGAGATTTGGATCAGCATTGGTGCTTGAAGGCTCTTCAGTCCATTGATCGATTGAGACAATAGACGGTTCTTCAGATAAATGCTCAGCTGATACGGAGATTGGTTCTTCAGTTGAGTGAACAACTGAAACTGTGACTGGCTCTTCAGCTGGCACCTTTTCAGTTAGTACCTGGTGCAGCTGAGCCTCTTCAGTTATTGCTACCTATTCAGTCATGGGAGTTGACTGAACTGGCTCTTCAGTGCCTAAATAACTGCCTGTTCTGCTGTGGCAGTCGGCTGAACTAGCTCTTCAGTTTGAATTGGAATAGCCTCTACGGCTGGTTGTTCAGTTGTTCTGAGTTCTTCTACTGTTTCTGTAGATGAGATAGTATGCTGAATATCAGTGGCAACTGATTGAATAACTTCATCGATATTGGCCAATGATAGCTCAGCATCAGTGTAAGTTTCAATATACTCAGTAGAAATTGGAGGAGCTACAGAAGATGATTCAGCTTCTTTGGAAGAAAGAGCAGCTGCTGGTTCAGTTGGTGTAGCAATTGGTTCCTTTGATTGCTCTTTCGGTTGAACTGATTGTTCAGCTTGCTCTTCTGATGAACGATTGTGAGAACCTGCTGGAATAGTCAGTTCTTGATCCAGTTCCTACTGTTTGATCGCCATCTGTATTGTGATAAGTTCCGAGTCCAGTTGATCATGAACTGCTTAGTCATTAATGGCAGTTGGACTGGAGGGATCATAATTTTGCCTTAGCTGAACAATCATTTGACTTAACTTCTTTGCACGTACTTGATCAAAGAAGTACTTTTTCTTTTGCAATGCTTGACGAACTGTAGCCGCTTTGACCATCTTCAGAACTATAGTTTCCAGGGCAATAAATTTCTTTAAAACTGACTTCTTCTTTAGTTTCCTGACAAACACTTCAGTTCTGAACTTGACCCATTCATCATAAGCCTTAAGCTTATTCTCAGAAAACTCATTGATCTTGTAAAGTACCGCACTTTTATCTACTTTAAATTTACGGAAAAATAAAAATTTTCTTAAATACAAAATAAACTTTCCAATTTTGGTCATCAACCAAATGTTCATCCAAAATATTTACAATAAAAGAGATCCCCAATAAAGTTTGCTAAAGAAAAATACTTGACTAAACATCGTAAAAAAAACGTGAAAATCAGAGTATTTGAAACATTGCACAATTTCTTAAAAACATGGGCGGTCCTCGGGTTTAGCCTCCTGCTCAGTCCAAGCCGGCTCATTGGTCCCCACCCATCGTCTCCTTGAAGTCATCCTCACCTGGATCCATCAAGTCTAGTGAGTCTAAAGACTCAACATATATAAACTGGAAATAACTAGTAATACGTAATAAAACCACATGCGTCTTTAAAATAGAGCGTACATACTTGAAACTTGAACGTAATAGCATAGAAATATTTGAAACTTGAACGTAGTAGCATAAACGTAGACGTGCCATCATCATAAAGTTTTTCTTAAACATACTTGCATCATACATACTTGAGCATACATAACATCATTTTGCGTAGAGATATGTTTCAAAGCAAGTGACGCATACATAAAAGTGTCGGATCAGACTAAACCACAGTACTTGGCTATCAGGGAAAGTCCACTACCACATACATGAAATCCCCGTTCATGCTTTAACGGGTGGATTTGTCCTCGGTCATGCTTTATCGCTTTTCAATCCTGATCTAAACCCGGTCATGCTTTACCGGGTGGAGAGGTCCTCGGCCACGTTCACCAACTTCCAAACTCATTCATAATTTGGTCACAAGACATTTAGCATACCTCAAAAACTTAAAAGTATTTTCTTTTGCACGTCGAACATACTTACTTGGCGTTGAAGGATTCGTTGGATTTCTCTTGGGGCCACCGTTTCACATACTAGCAAGAGTTCAAACACTTATCTTTCAAATCTTAGACTTAGGTACTCGTGCTCACCACCGAAGTAAATAAATAGCTTATGACATTCTAAACCACTCGGGACTTGACCTCGTTTAATCATCGTACTAAACCATGACATAGAACCCCAAAACAAATCCTATATTTTATATTCATAACCACAAAACAAATCCTATACTTTATAATCATAACCATAAAACATATCCTATATTTTATATTCATATATAAAAAAAATTTATTATTATTAATTTTTTTTAAAGGGGGGGTTACACGGACCTCGTGTACGGGTCCGAGTAGAGGTCCAGGTAGAGCTGAAAATTCGTATTTTGAAGGTCCGACTACAGGTCCGTGTAGGTGCTGGAATTGTAAACCAACAGAGAAACACTACACTTATGGCTTATTCCTCCTAACTCGATCATACGGACCGTGAACAAACGCCTCGAGACCCATCTTAGGATGCTATGACACTGATTCAAACCCAAACAAACACCCCAAAACAACTACGCATCACAAACAACGCAACCCAATCCGTGAACTTGACATTTGACACCAAAACGCATCCTACGACTTCAAACAAAATCAAGTGCCTATCGACACGAACCGACACACCAAAAACCATTCCAATATCATACTCAACATACTTAAACGCAACAGCAAACACCCATCAATCCCCAACGAAGCCTGAAACGATAAAACTTCAAGAACACATTTTCATAAAAACGCAGTTTGAGCAATCCAACAAAAACAGTAATAACTCACTCGTTTCTTGTCCAAAAATTACGAATTTATCGTCAAATCGAAGGTATCAAAAATTTCTAGAGTTTTATATGTTGAACGTTTTTCCAGAAAATCGATCGAAAAATCACAGTATATAAAATGACAGCAATTTTTGAGTTTTTAGATCCAAAAGTATTTCAAAATCGATCCAACAAATTTTAGCTCAAACTTTGCACAACATACATGTATTTTTACGCATAATAAACATCACAGCACATAATATGACAAGATCGATGCAGAAACAAAAGAATATACATGCTTTTTGATATTTAAAATTACCGAACCGATGATACTGAGGCGGGAAAGATGCGAGAGTTGATCCGGGACGAACGTGGCACGATTTCTTGCAACAAAATCACGTAAACTTGCTGGAAACATTCGAAGGAGAAGGTGGCGGCTGGAGAGAATAACAAGAACCCTAGGTTTTCTTCAAAAAAATATGAAATGAAATGTGTATGTGTGTGTTCTGTGTTGGACGGTTTTTGTGTGTGTAAATATGGGTGTGTGTGCATGAGTTTAGTGGTTAATTAGGGGTAGAGTGCTTAATTAATAATTTAAAAATGTTAAATAAAATTTAATCCATACTAACTTCTACAAATTCCCTAATTAAAATAAAATGCACTAGTGCTACATCTTTAAAATTTTAAAATCATAAAATCACTTAATAATTAAATTAGGTTTTTAAAATGCTACCAAATAAATAAATCATTTAAAATGCCACTTCCTTGACTTAAAATAAAATATCACGTTTTAAAATTGAGAAAATCGTCGCCGAACTCTTTTCTCGATCCTGCATCGAATAATCGCCTGAAACATGAAACTCAAAAAAATATTTTTTTAACGTGCATCACATAAACATAAATAATCTAAAATAATGTAATTTCATAAATCATGCATCTAAAAAAAATTATTTTAAACTTGATTAAATATTTTAACAATTAAATAAATGCATGTGTTTTACGTGTACTGATTTTGGGCTCTACAGATCTCGTTCCAAATTATATAAATCTTCTGTCATTTTGCCCTTTCCCTTTGAGTCAGTCAGAGCATGAGGAATATTCAGCCCTGATGAAGTTGCATCGATCATTTCCCTAATCACTATCCCCTTGGGTCTGGCAAATGGTAGAGAAGTTCGGCAAGATATAGTGATCAGTGGATCTTGAACTCCAACAAGTTTCTTTTTATCACCAGATTCGATGATAGTCTTCTTTTGTGGAGCAGCTGGAGGAGGTAACTGATTCTCAGTTGAAGTTTTGGTCGTAACCGCCCTCAGCAGTGTAGTCTTGATTGGCTGTTTAACTTCAGATTGTATCAGTCTTTCAGTTGGGATTGTCATCAGTGCAGCTACTGGTTTGGTCTTTAGCTTCCTTGGTTTTTTGGAAATTTCGGGAGAAGGATTCTTCTCAGAGTCAGTCTCACAGACAATCAGTTTGCGCTTGATTATCTTCTTGGCTTTCCTGATTGATTTGGGATCCTCCTGCGTCCCAATTTCCTTTTTCACTTGAATAAATTTTTCAGGATAGAAGTCCAGCTTCAGTTTTGGCAACTGAACACTTTTGGCGTTGAAAATCTTAAATTTGGATAACCTCATAGAGGAGGCATCCACCAAGCCTTTGCTTTTTATCAAGTAGCTAAGCTGCACTGCAAATCCTTTAGATTGTTTTGAAGACTTAATATGATCCCTTTCCACTGCACTCTTTTTCCAGTCATGATAGCAGTCATGACCTGAAATTTTTCCAGCGTAATAGACGCGAAGGATCCTGCCTTGGCTATTAGTTCTTTGGCCACAATGTAAGCCAATAATTGAATTTCAGACTCTTTCTTAGGATCGGAAACTTTGATCTTCCGTCCATCGGCAGAAAGTTGAGTCTGCATCTCCTCAACATTAGATGCTTTCACGTCGGATATATTTGCTATCCCATCAGTAGGCAGCTGAAATAGGTTGCCGAATGATTCTTCATCGATTATCTGCATTTTGTTGTTGATATTGGTAGTGATGTTCCCATCAGCAGATATGAATCCATTAGCATAGAGATCCTGGATCTCATTTGGATAGATGTCTTGGGAAAACATTCCCAGAAAGGTCTTTAGACCGGCAGCTTCCAGTTTAACAAATACATTCTTGATCTCTTCAATCGGAATAGACAAGATTGAGTCAAAATCAATCGCCATAGCGTTGATAATGAAAGCTAGTACTTGGCTTGCCATTTGCTGAATATTTGGTTACCTGCGAGAGAGAAATAGCTCTGTGTGTTGGTTTGCTCTGAAATGCTCGTAAAGGAAAACTGGAATGGAGCGGGGACAAGTACGTATGTATGTGAATATTCAAATTTTTGGACACGTGTCAATCCAAGGAAATTTGAATAAAATCGTGTATGCGTGTGATGAAATCGTGTGTAGAATATGAACGGACTACGTGGGTCCACGTTTCAAAACACTATTCATTGAAAGACATGAATTAAATGCGTACTTATCAGTCACATCACTTATTATGGAATATTTAACGATTAATCAGTTAACTTACTGGAGAAGATCAGTTAGGTCAGCAACTGAGTGATCAGATGAATGCTGATTCAGTTTAGTTGAAGACTAACTGACTATTGTCTTCTCAGTTAACCATTTATATCCGATATTCCCCCTCAATAAATGCATATAAATAAAAGAAACGGTAAGAGAAGCTTAGTCTGATAAGTCAAAAGTTTTCAGTTGACTTGTGTCTCTTCGTCTTCTTCTATTTCTTTTATAATAGTCTGTCTATAAATAAGAGTAAAGTCATTAGATAATAATAGTTAATCATTAATGGATAGTTCAAGCAGTTCCAACGTCCCTGTTTCTGCATCAACACTCCGTAGATTGGAGATTTTAAAGAACACTATTGAGGAACTCGTCTGGTTAAAGTGTAAGGTCCAAAATTAAGACGACGTAAACCAACTATATGCGAATCTAGGAAATAATGAAAAATGAGTAATTAATTATTTTAATTGCTTAATTAATTATGTGACATACATGCTTATATGTTAATTATGATTTTATTATCATCATGCATAAAAATGTAATTTTTAAGGATTTTTCAAGTGACGATCAAGGAACGGGGACCGAAGGCTGAAAAATGTAAAATGTTTTTATTAAATAATTATTTTTAATTATTTAAAATATGGTCGATGCTTTTTAGTATTTTTGAAAATAAGGGGTTTTGAGGTTATTTTATACGCCGGGACGTAAATTTTATCGGTGTTGGATTTTTCATCAAAAATACGAACTTTTTGGCAACCCGGCTATTTAATTCACAAACTTATTTTAAGAAAGCTATTTTAAATATTTTAATTAACCTCTTAATGGTCCTAATTAACCTCTTAATGGGCCTAAGCCTTGTTATTAGATTTATTAAGTATTTAAAGTGAAATTCACCCCAAAACCCCACCATACCTCACGCCCCACTTCCCTACTCCATCTAAACTCTTTTCTCCAAAATAACACACGAGACACACCTAAAGGTTTTTTTCTTCACCTCCGTTCTTCGCATCTTCGTCGAATAATCGTGCGTTTAAAACGCAAAGGCACGTTGATGAAACTTAAAATTAATAATTTATTATATGTTAAAACCTATATATTTTAAAATTTAAGTTTCATTAAATTTATAAAATTATGTTATTTTAGTATTGTGTGTTTATATTTAAATGTCTTACTAAATATGTTTTATTTTCAGGTTTTCTACGTGTTCGTAAAATAATGATAACTCAAGCTAGAAAATTCTAATGGAGGTGATTCAAATATTTTTGGAATCCTTGAGAAATTATCTACAACTTTGCAGATGACATGATTGCGTAAAAAGTTGGTTAAGATGATCAAATTGTGAAAATATCAAAAGGAGTACAAATTTACTTTCACCATGACCAGCATATAGTAAAATAACTATTTCAATATTTAACCAAATGAGGTGAACCAAGTGGCCAAATTCATCTACAGACAATTTCTCACATGTTTGCTGTTTTGAGCTGAGTCGAATTCGGTGATTAAAGTCGTGGAACAAAGCATTGAAAGAAGGGGCATGGAATTGGAGCTGGAGGAGACAAAGACTATTATTACAACTACATTGCATTAATAGAATTTTTGACCCTTTCTCTCATTTGGCCTATAAATAGAGGCTTTGTGCTAGCTTGAGAATCATTCTATCTCATTGTAAAATATAGTGTGAGTGTGTATAAAAGTTCTAAATTCCAATATATTTTCCATTTTCCAAATTATGAGTGATGTTTTTAGTGTTGATCAAAAGTAAGTTCATGGAAAGCTAAATCTATTATGTCAAGGTGAAGATGATGAATTCTTGATGAAGTAAGATTGTTTAGATTTTGTATATTCTTTCTTTATTTCTTTTCATTTTGCTAATTTCTTTTTATTGTAGGTATAAAAATGAATTATTTGTTGTTATCAATTTACATCAAATGCTTGATACCATTTAAGTGGTTATCTTGATTTGTTGTTTAATTTTGATACAATAAATATTTCATCAATTATTATTGTTATATTATACATACATACATAT
>NW_027351842.1:27007-28775 GCF_012295235.1 Primulina huaijiensis
TCCTTTAGATTGAGATTGGAGCTAGTGAGCAGGGTAGAATGTGTTTTCTTTCCTGTTTTTGATTGCTAGCATGATTTTTTGCCTTAATACATGTTTACCTGAATTATCTGATTTTGATATGGTGATATGTATTCTTGAAATGGATCAGAACCGATTCTTTATCAGAGGTAAGATGCTCAGAAAGGGACTGAGACATATTTATTATGTGATTTCTAACCCTAGTGATAATCAGGTATGCCTCCTCGAAGAATCCCAGAACAGGGCAGTACCTCTGCAAATCCGATGGATGTGACAGCAACACCAATGGAAACCTTGCTGAAGAGATTTCAGTCGTTCCATCCACCGACTCTGAAGGGTACTGAGACTTCAGTTGATTGCGAGAGTTGGTTAGATGACATTGAGATGCTGTTTGACTCTTTGGACTACACTGATGAGCGGAGAGTGAAACTGATAGGACACCAGTTGCATGATGTTGCCAAGAACTGGTGGATTACGACCAAGAGGGCCTTGGAGCAACGAGATAAACCTATTACCTGGAATGTCTTCAAAACCGAATTCTATCAGAGATTCTTCCCTGTGTCATACAGAAAGGATAAAGGTGCTGAGTTTGCAAATCTGAGACAAGGACAGTTGAACATTGAGGAATATGTGTCTAAATTCTCTACACTACTGAGATTTGCTCCACATGTGGCCGAGAATGAAGAAGCGGTGGCTGATCAGTTCATCAATGGCTTGAATCCGGAGATATTTACATTGGTGAACACTGGGCGACCAAACAACTTTGCTGACGCCGTGAACAGAGCAAAGGGAGCAGAAGCTGGTCTGATGAGACAGAGAGGAGCTTCATATGTTGCCCCAGCACCGAGACCACAGCAACCCCCGCCCAGATTTGAGAGTGGTAGCAGCAGTGGTGGAAAGAAGGACTATTTGAAAGCCAGAGGAAGACAGTTTAAGAGGTCTGGCAGCAGTTCTTCCAGTTCCAGTGGCTCGAGACAGACTGGTCAGAGCCAAAGTTATACAGGACCTTATTGCAGCACGTGTGGAGGGAGACATTCCACAGAGCAGTGCCGAGGAGTGTTTGGCAGTTGCCGTATTTGCGGACAGCAGGGACATTTTGCTAGAGTATGTCCCCAGAGAGGTTCTCAGGGATCCCAGGGAGCAGAGTCATCTGGATCAGTGACTCAGACAGGGAGACGACCCTCAGCTGTTCATTCTTTCCAGCCAGCACCATCTACCCAGTCACAGCAGAGGCTAGGAGGAAGCCAGACAGTGAGCCAGCCTCCTAGACAGCAGGCCAGGGTGTTCGCTCTGACTGAGGAGCAGGCACAGGACGCACCTGATGACGTTGTTGCAGGTAACTGTTTTATTTCTGGTTATCCTGCATATGTGTTGATTGATACTGGTGCATCGCATACATTTATTTCTGAGAGATTTGCATTGATGCATGCATTGCCTGTTGAATCCCTATCTACAGTAGTATCCGTTTCTTCTCCTTTGGGGAAAGGTTTGATATCCTTGACTTCGGTTAGATCTTGTGTGCTACAGTATAACGGACATGAGGTTGAGCTAGACTGTATTGTACTTGGGTTGTCTGATTTTGACTGTATTATCGGTATTGATATGCTGACCAAGTACAGAGCTACAGTTGATTGTTTCCACAAGATTGTACGATTCAGACCTGAGATGGCTGAGGAATGGAAATTTTAGGGTAAGGGTTCTCGAGCCCGAATTCCTTTGATATCTGCTATGAATATGACTCGATTATTGC
>NW_027351842.1:29261-29836 GCF_012295235.1 Primulina huaijiensis
GATACTGACTATCCCCTCAGGTACTGGTGGATTTGTTGTATATTGTGACGCTTCTCACAGAGGTTTGGGTTGTGTTTTGATGCAGCGAGGCCATGTCATTGCCTATGCTTCGAGACAGTTGAAGCCACATGAAACTCGCTACCCAATTCATGATCTTGAATTGGCGGCCATTGTATTTGCATTGAAGATATGGCGACACTACCTATACGGTGAGAAATTTGAGATCTATTCTGATCATAAAAGTCTGAAATATTTGTTTTCACAGTCTGAGTTGAATATGAGACAGCGAAGATGGCTTGATTTGCTTAAAGATTTTGATTGTGAAATCAAATACTACCCAGGAAAATCGAATGCAGCAGCCGATGCCCTAAGTCGAAAGGTATGTTCTTTGTCCTTATTGACTATAGGTGTTTCAAGTTTGATAGAAGATTGCTGTTTGTCTGGATTAGTATTTGAAACAGATTGTCAGCCTTTGAGATTATATGCTATTCGAGCTGAACCAGAGCTGATTTTGAAAATTAAAGCGGCTCAGAAAGTTGATCAGAAAGTACAGGAATCGATTGAGATGGTCAGAG
>NW_027351842.1:32681-33401 GCF_012295235.1 Primulina huaijiensis
ATATATATATATATATATATGAAGGGTCTAATTCATTTTGATATTTGACAAGTCATAACTATTTATTTTAAATGCAAAAGTTTAGTTTTATCTTTTCAGTTAAATACGCGAGGACGGACCGGAGTTTGGAGATTAGAAATAAGATTAATAATAAGAAAAATATTCCTAAATTTAATCTAAGTCAAGGAATAATTTAATTTAAAGAAAAAGAATGTTTTAGGATTTATTAAATTAATTGGAATCAAGTTAGTAAATAAATCCTATTAGGTTCAATATTTAATTAAAGCTTAAATTAAAATATGTAAACAAGTGGGGATAAATTAATCTAGGTATAATATAGTCAAGAAATTAAACATAGCATTTAAATACTTAAATTTTAAACCATGCAATGCCATGCAAGATTTCATTCTAATTTAATTTGTTAATTCACTAAAACATAAAATGGTATTTAAAACACTAAGAATTTAAAATACAAGACTTAAGCAACATTATACCATGCAATATTAGTGGAAATTTAATCAACTCCTTAAGCAAATTCAAATGCTTAATAAATCTCATTCAAGCCACCCTTAAATAGCTTTTAAGGTGAATGCAATTCCTCACCTTTAACCCATTAGTTATTAGTGAATTCAAATACAATAATACACCTTGATTCTTCCTTAACCAATCATGCTTGCAAATAAACGAAATCATGCAGAAAAAGGGAGGAAAAGAATCGGC
>NW_027351843.1:0-472 GCF_012295235.1 Primulina huaijiensis
TAACTAATTTCAGCAATAACTACATTTAAACAAATCTTTAATTCTTCATGCTACTTTTATTTATTTGTTTTTTAGCTACAAAATAATTTATTATAATTATATCTTGAATTTGAGATCTAGTCTTAAACTTAAGAAATTTATAACATATATTCTAATAGATTATAAGCCATCGCATCACTTTAATCTATTTGATTTTTCAAACGCATATATCGCTTATATAATTGGCAAAAATGAATAGAAATATTGATATTAAATTTTCCTCAAAATTCTTTATTGTTACCGTTACTAGTAAACATCTGGACACAATGTGTGCACATAAATTAAATTTTTAAATGAAAAATAATCATATTAGAGTAGTTTTTATTTATAATTATTGTTTGAATTTATAATTTATTATGTTTTGTTTTATTTAAAAATAATGATATTTATGAGGAAGAGATATTTTGGGAAACAAAATTGGCGACAACCTATA
>NW_027351844.1:0-472 GCF_012295235.1 Primulina huaijiensis
TGGATCAATGGTGACTGAGGAGCAACCACATGCAATGCTAGTTCCCATGGAATATTTTCTCACAGGATACGGTCTGTACCGGCCGAGTCAATTCAGTGGCAGTCCTAGAAGTCCATTGAGCCCATCCTGTATTGCACCTGAACTCCTCTCTCCAGAAAGCATGGGATTGAAACTAAAACCGATCAAGACTCGTCTGTCGTCACAAAGATAATATTAGTTTGGTTCTCACCCTGTAAATTGGAGGTAAGATAGTTCTTTTTTTCACTCATTTGCCACATGCTACTGTTGCTCAAGTAATTAAGTAGGGTAGATATCGTTGCTATAGATAGAGACAAAATTCTTTATTGAACATAAGGTTGGGGAGTGGGGAATTTTGTGGGATCATTCGTTCATTTGTAGGCAGTCTTGATTTGTTTGTATGATGTGTAAATCGTGACTTGACATTTATGATGATAGCAAAACAATAAAAAAA
>NW_027351845.1:0-472 GCF_012295235.1 Primulina huaijiensis
ATGTGAGGAAGCTGATTACACCTGTGGAGTTATCACAGCTGAAACATGGCTGACAGTTTCGCGTGGATTCTGTAACAAATACATAGAAAAGCTTCATTAAATAACTCCGGTAGATTCTTCCCCAAGATATCGAAAGAATTAATATAGAAAACTGCTAAATAAGTTTAGTTAAATACATTTTAAACTATCAAATATGATTTTTAATATTGCAAAATTTGAAGAAAAATTTGTCGTTTTTATTACTCTAATTAAACTCATATTACTCTAATTAAAATTAATATGAGAAAAAAAATTTTCACTGCTGCAAATTTTGAAGAAAAATTTGTCGTTTTTATTTGTTTTTTATTAATATTTTAATGTATGTAATTATACACACATCTCGAGTTACGACACGATTGTTGGTAGAACTTTGGTTCGTGGAGGTGATTCGATTTTAATGTATGTAATCATACACTCACATCGCGTTATGACA
>NW_027351846.1:0-472 GCF_012295235.1 Primulina huaijiensis
AAGACAGATTTGAAATTTTGCCTACATATATATAAAGCCGACAAAATGAGCTAGCTTGCAACTCACAATTTAGTTTGATTGAGAAATTGTCAACGTAAACCGTCTAACTGACTTAAATAATTTTTAGTTTTATTAGACAAGTCGGATCGTCAGGATTAAAAAATTGTTAGTTCAATCCACTTATTTGATGACGGGACCTATCAACGTCATTTTGATGGTTTATACCTACATGTTGTTGAAAAATTTTATTTTTTATCTAAAATACAATATGAGATCGTATATGTATTTAGTGATTATAATCATACCATTATGTTCAATAATAATGTTTGTTTACCTTCAGCCAAAAATTTATTATAATTTTTTTTTTCTTGGAATATTTTGACTAAGAGCTAGGATAATAATGCTCGCTGACTCATAGTTAGATAAATCAAATTCATAATCATCCGTACTATGATTAAATAATAATAATAAT
>NW_027351847.1:0-473 GCF_012295235.1 Primulina huaijiensis
AACAAATATAAGTTGAGAAATATTTTGTATCATGTGTCTTTGGTTAAACATATACATGCAAGTAATATTTTTTTTAATGTTCCAAGAATTATTAATCAAATGATATGTAATACTTATATATGAATAATTTTGACAACGACCACGCCAAATATCAGAACACAAAGAAATTTATTATTTAAACTAGAAATTTTTTTAATTTATTTTTTTTTCGAACAACTAATTTTTTAAGTGTGTGTTTGATATTATTTCTTGGGATACATCTAATAGAAGGATTTGCACATGTAGAAAGCCAATTTTCAAAATATAATTTATAATAAAACTAAAATAAACTTGTTCAACCGCACAAAATTTAGAAATTTCTTCTCTAAATTAGCTTCGTCAAATTTAAAAAGTTGAGAATCGTTACCCGATTGAGAAGAGAAGTCTATAATTTGAGTTTTAGAACGATCAATATCAATTTACAATGGATGACT
>NW_027351848.1:0-473 GCF_012295235.1 Primulina huaijiensis
TTTTACTTTTTACCGTAAATTTTTACTTTTTCACAACAATATATACATATTTACATATTTGATATTTGTTTTTAAACACAGCAAACATTTTAAAAATATAATTTACTTATTTACTACAAATATAAATTAAATTAAATTTTATTATAATTACTATTTATTTGAATATATGCTAATCGTATAGAATACGTGTTGTTACGAATAAATCATTAAGTTATTTTCAACTCATCACTCCAGTTTGCAATAAATTTTTTACCGTGAGTGAACCAACAATAATTTCTAACTTCATCATAAGAGTTAGAGAAAAACTGTTTAAGTTTATATATATAACTTTGAAAATCTTAATCCAATCGATATAAAGCTCATAACAAGCTGGTTCGTAAATATATTGATAAACAAAATCGAATTTATAATCATTAGTAAAACATTACATCTTTAATTAATAATTTAATTTTATTGAAAGAAACATTCTTATA
>NW_027351849.1:0-473 GCF_012295235.1 Primulina huaijiensis
AAAAACCAGTGTCGGCTATATGCATACATTGTGATAGCCAATCTGTGATTGGAAGGACACAAAATAAAATGTATAATGGTAATTCTAGGCATATATGTAGTAGAAACAATACCATTAGACAACTGGTCTTAATTGGAGTTATTTCTGTTGACTATGTAAAGTCAAAAGATAATATAGCGGATCCGCTAACAAAGGTATTAAACAGAGAGATTGTTGCGAAATCGTCAAGAGGAATGGGGCTCAAGCCTATAGAAATTGGTGCGAAGGAAAACCTAACCTACGTTGACTGAAGATCCCAAGAACTAGGTTCAATGGGACAATTTAATCGCACTCATTTGGTATATTACTATGGGGGTTATCCCTAGTCCATTCCAATTATGAAACAGTGAATATTGAGGATAATCTTACGGCTTTTAATGATTCTTGTAAGAAGAATATAGAATCACCTATGTGAGAGAGAAGTGGGGCCGCTT
>NW_027351850.1:0-473 GCF_012295235.1 Primulina huaijiensis
TTTTGCATAACATATCTAATTATTTTGATATGTCAATAGTCATTTGCACTATTTAGTATAGGATTTTGTATCAAAATATTGCAAAACTATCCAAATCATCTGTTTAAAAACTAAACTCTAAAAAAATATTATTATAGTATCCTCAACCTTTTGTTTATCTCTAATTGTCGTCAGCCCTGTGATTGGTGTGTCATAATCATCGTTGACGAATAGAACTATTTAAAAATTACGCAACTTGAACTCAACCAAAGTCAGAACTAACTCGAAAACTCACAACTCAAACCCAACTAACCCGACTCAATCTGATTTTGATTTTTTAATTTTTTTTTAAAAAAATTAAATAAAATTTTAAATTTATAAATATAGTTATAGAAAATTAAATTATATTTACTAAATCAAATAAACAATTGTTTAAAAATAAAAATATACAACATAAATATTAAATTATGAAAATTTATGATATAAATATACAA
>NW_027351851.1:0-473 GCF_012295235.1 Primulina huaijiensis
TCCAAATTATTTTACGAGACGAGCACGATTTTATTCGGGAAGCCGATTTTCGTCAAACGAGGGACTTTCAAAAGACCAAAATTATTATTTTTAAAACTAATTTTTATAAAATTTTATTTTTCAATTGAATAGGTGTTATTGGGCCTAATTTACCTAATATTAGTAGGCTCAATTGCTCCTAAACTCAAAAACCCAAAATCTAAGCCCATTAACATGAAAATTAAAATCTATAAAATAAAAATCCTAGGTCTTTTTGAGGCCATTCAGCCGAAATCACACACACACAACACACACCATATTTCAAAAATTTGGAGAAGAAGAAACAAGGATTCGTCGTCGTTCATTCGTCCTTCTTCACGCCCCACGCCAACTATTGTATATTCGAGCATTCTAAAACGCCAAAGCACGTTTCTAAACTTGTTTGACGTATCATTCAAACCATATTATGCATGTTTTGTTTATTTTAGCATGAA
>NW_027351852.1:0-473 GCF_012295235.1 Primulina huaijiensis
GTTGTTTCTGGAAGTTCGAAGATGAAATCTTCTACGTCTCCCCTTTTTCTGTTTCCAGAAGGTATATATAAAAGACTTTGATTTTTACAGTAAAACTCTTGTACACACCCACTTCAGTAAGACTTACCCTTAGCCTACTGAAACTCTTAGTTCCACAACACAATATAACGAATACAACAAAGTATTGGAAAATACTCTTTTCGAGATTACAGACTCTTCTCAATAAGATGTATTAAAGTGTATAGCTTGTGAAGATATTACGAAACAACAGCACAATATGATCTCAGAAGATCGGATAATTGCTATTACGAGTGTGCTGATTTTCAGTACGTTTGAGCTTGAGGATTACAAGTAGTTCTTTGATTGCTAAAAAATAACGTTGGATAGATAATGTGTTGTTTGATAATAATGATCGTTTTTGTCTATATAGGGTTGAACCTTATATATATAGAAAGCTTTGAATCCAACGTCTA
>NW_027351853.1:0-474 GCF_012295235.1 Primulina huaijiensis
AGTCCTACTCCAATAGGACTCCTACCCGAGAGCGCTTGCACAGCGCATAGCTTGCACAGATGGTGCATGGAGATGGGCTCAGTTCAGGGCTCACGGGTTGGGCTAGGGTGTCTCACTAGGGTCCTAGGAAGGTGCACTACAAGTTGGTTCATGGGCTGGGGCGATGGCTAGGTCCTAGGTGCTTGAGCGAGGAGTACTTGTCTTGGAGGGGTCTCGGTCGTGGCTTGCAGCAGGGGCTGTGGTTTGCGGTTGTGGCTAGGGTCAAGTTCCGTTAGTTCTTAGGGTCAAGAAGGGTCTAGGGAAGGCTTGGCTCGAGGTTGGCTTAGGTCGGCTTGAGTTTGGCTCGATGAAACACAAAGGTGGCTCGAAGAGAGCTTGTTCGAAGAGCTTAGGATGGCTCATGGGGGTCAAGTCTTGGTTCACAAGGGTTAAAATAATATAAAAAGTCTAAGTTTTACGTCTAGGAATTTTATT
>NW_027351854.1:0-474 GCF_012295235.1 Primulina huaijiensis
GTTGCTTCTTCAACTTCATGATTGCGCCATAATATTTTTACCAATCGTATTTCCTTGCCTGGTAATATCTTTGATTTCCTATTGAGTATTTGGACCAGCCATTCTTCATAAGAGAGATTCGGTGCGAGTTCCCATGGTTCATAATGAAGAACGTGAGACGAGTTGGTCAAATACTTTCTTAATGAAGAACGTGAGACGGGTTAGTCAAATACTTTCTTAGCATGAAATATGAAATACATTATGGACACTTGAAAGATTCGGTGGTAATTCAACTTGGTACGCTCTTTTTTTAATTTTGTCCGATATTTCAAATAGACCAATATATCTTGGACTTAATTTTCCCTCTTACATAAACGCAAAATACCCTTCAATGGTGATATTTTTAAAAATACATGATCACCGACCTTGATACGAATCCACGTGCGTAATAAAATCAAACACGATTAAATATGAATCGCGCCCTCAATTCAATAA
>NW_027351855.1:0-474 GCF_012295235.1 Primulina huaijiensis
TTGACAATCCGCGTAAGAACGATCGACAAACGCCACAAAGTATGATCTTTGATAAGTTTGATTTTTAACAAAGCAAAAGCTTTAATTGTTCGAGAGAAAACTCAAGAACAATGTATTCTAATCAATAAAATTTGAATTGTGTTTACAATCAACAATTTTCGTCCATATATTGTCGCAAAAACAAAAGATACTCAAAAATCTAATTACCTAAACAATTAGGACTCAAAAATAGGAAACCAAATTTTGTAAAATCTGCGCCGCGCGCATATGCGCGCCCCATACCCGCGTATATCCGCGAAGTCTACTGTTCCGCCCCTTTGAAAATCCTGCAACGCGAATTTGCGCGCCCCGTTTGGCGTGCATTCGTGCATGTGCACGAGGACCGCTGTCGTCTCGGGCCATTTTGCACTCACATGCTTTGTTGCTCGAGACTCCTTCATTATATTCTTTGTTGAACTCCACCACTTGCTTGAA
>NW_027351856.1:0-474 GCF_012295235.1 Primulina huaijiensis
GCTGAGAAAGAGGGTACCAGAAAGAGGTGGCTTCTGTCCAGCAGCAATTAAAGCCTTCGCAAATGCGATTGAGTACTCGTAGTAGATGCCCATAACTTCACCAGTACTACGCATCTCCGGACCTAGAATAACATCAGCTCCTTGGAATTTCTCAAATGGAAGAACGGCTTCTTTAACAGACACATGCTTTGGGATAACCTCTTTTGTGAACTGCAAGTCCTGGAGAGTTTTCCCTGACATAACGAGAGCAGCATATTTAGCCAGTGGATGACCAATGGCCTTGGATACAAAAGGAACTGTCCTAGATGCACGAGGGTTAGCCTCGAGCAAGAAAACTTCCCCTGAAGCCGTAATTGCATACTGACAGTTCATGAGTCCAATCACATTCAACCGCTTCGCCAATTTTGTTGTCCAGTTTCTAATTGTTTCTAAGCATGAAGATGACACAGTTTTTGTGGGAAGCAAGCATGCTGA
>NW_027351857.1:0-474 GCF_012295235.1 Primulina huaijiensis
CTGCTCAGCAAAGATAAATTTCCGATTTTCATCAGCCAACAATGCTGGAATCAACGAATCCAGCACATTCTGCACACACGCTACCTACACATACAGCATTTGCACACCAAACAATCAAATCCATAACAGAAAAATCTAATCAAAACCCCAGTCCACTATAAGTCATCTGAGAGTCAACATCGAACAACATGAAACATGGACTAATAGCATATTACACCGCTTCGTCCCGGACTTATCCATCATTCAACAAGCTAGAAACACAATTTAACATGGAAAAACAAATTAAAAAAACGCCGTAGTACCTGAATAGAATTATTGGACCCAACGTAATACTGATCAATTGTCTTCAACCAGCCTACATCATCGTGCGAGTGAGGGACCAAATGAACATTCAGCTTTCCAGGAACAACACCTCCAGAAGTATTGTAAACCATGTACTTCGCCTCCACCGCCAAAACACACACAACACACGCA
>NW_027351858.1:0-474 GCF_012295235.1 Primulina huaijiensis
AGAACTGGTTATGGCACAAAAAGTTGAACCACCTAAATTTCAAAACCGTTGCACAACTTAGCAACTACGAACTGGTAACTGTTCTGTTAAAGATTGAGTTTTCAAAAGATAAAATTTGTTCAGCTTGTCGATTTGGGAAGCAAGTAAGATCATCTTTGAAATACAAAGGAAGTAAATCTTCAACCTGATGCTTAGAACTGATGCATATGGACTTGTTTGGTCCAATGTCAGTTATGAGCATAGGGGAAAAGAAATACACTTTAGTGATTGTTTATGATTTCTAAAGATTTACTTGGGTAATCTTTCTCAAATCTAAAAATAAAACTGCTTCACAAATGATAAAAATTTTCAACCGAATTTTAAATGAGAGATTAGTTGGAATTGACATAATAAAATCCGATCGGGGAACTGTTAAAAATTTTCAACCGAATTTTACATGTTTTCGATCTTCAAAACTCCTTGCAAAGATCGGGT
>NW_027351859.1:0-474 GCF_012295235.1 Primulina huaijiensis
TT
Organism: Primulina huaijiensis; assembly: GCF_012295235.1. Taxonomy (NCBI): domain Eukaryota; kingdom Viridiplantae; phylum Streptophyta; class Magnoliopsida; order Lamiales; family Gesneriaceae; genus Primulina; species Primulina huaijiensis. The sequence goes on from NW_027351859.1 coordinate 3, forward strand.
TATGTATGATTCTTGGCATAAAAACAGGCTTTTGCATTCCCTTTTCCTAGTAATTTCCATTCCTAGAATTCTCTTGGCATTTCCCAAGTCCTTCATTTCGAATTCTGAGCCAAGTTGTTGTTTTAGTGTTTGTATTTCCGATTTGCTCACACTTGCTATGAGCATATCGTCAACATATAGCAGGAGGTAAGTCATCACACCATTTTCTTTTCTTTTGAAATAAACACAGCTGTCATAGCTGCTTCTATTAAAGCTTATTCTTGACATGAATTCATCGAATCGCTTATACCATTGCCTTGGGCTTTGTTTCAGCCCATAAAGTGATTTTTTCAGAAGACACACCTTCTGTTCAGACCCTTTTATTTCTAGTCCCTTTGGTTTGTCCATATATATGATCTCTTCAAGCTCTCCATGAAGGAAGGCTGTTTTTACATCGAGTTGTTCAAGTTCCATATCCAAGTGAGCTACCAAG
>NW_027351860.1:0-474 GCF_012295235.1 Primulina huaijiensis
AGATATGTTCGCTAATTTTACGTGGCATTATAACCGAGCTGAATAATAAAACAACAAGAAATAGTAAAACCTAAACGTCGATAAGTTTACTGAGAACCAAAACTACAGAATAAAGCACATCGCCATGAGGGAACAAGTTGAGCTAATGAATATTTACGATGGCCGAACAGGAAACTGTAAGGTAAAAAAAGACGACATAGCCATGCCTAAATTACGCATGTACAAAACTATAAAGTGTAGGACATCGTAAACCAAAACAAATTTTAATAGTCTAGTGTTTTTTAAGTTTAGGTTGAAGCTGAACAGAACATGGAATCACAAAATAACAAGTAGTAAAAAAGTTGTAATAAACAGAAGGACCTGTATGGTAAGCGAGTCGAAGAGCTAAGCATTTTTTAGCAATATATACTATGCATCTGGAGCACGGACAGGCTGATATAGTGGAGCCCTATCTGGACGAAGATGGAAACAATA
>NW_027351861.1:0-475 GCF_012295235.1 Primulina huaijiensis
TTTCATGTTTTTGTGATTTCCTATTGATTTGTTGATACACAATCAGGTTGGAAGTTTATTTCATCAATTTTTATTGTCTTTTCTTTCGTTTGATGTTGTATTAGTTTAGGAGACTATAACGAACGATCAAATTTAATATCCATAATCGTCGTGATTTTTAAAAATTAGATTTTCATTGTTTTTACACAACTCGTTGCATTTTTGCATCTGACACACCCGCAAATCAAATATTGTGCAAACAACTTCAAATTGGTAAGCGTTTATATGATCATCCATATGTCATACCTGCATAAGCATTCGATAACCACTCTTGATGGTATAGGCTCTTTTTAGCTCTTCACACCACACATTTGTCACACTTTCATAGTTGCTCAGTGGGATTGATTGAAACACACGTTGGTCCCCCAGTGGAAGACGAATCCTTTAGAACATCCAACTCCTAATTTCCATTCTCCGGACACCGCAACGAATAGAC
>NW_027351862.1:0-475 GCF_012295235.1 Primulina huaijiensis
TGAGAGGAATTTTTAAAAAGCTTTGCTGCTGCTTTGTTGGATGTGCTTGTTGTTCTTTTTCTGATTATTCCTGATGCTTTTGTCACCCTCCACGGGGAAGTTTCAGCCACATTCCACGATCTCCCCTTGATTTCCACGTCGTGTAATGGTGCATCGCTCTTTTCCCTGGGCCAACCGCTATTCTCATGGGCTTTCTTTTGTTGGGCTACTGCTCATGGGCTTCAAAGAATATTTTTGGACACAACAACAATTTTTTTACAACTTTGACTTGGTCCAATAGTTACCATTTATCTCATATTATTATTTGGGCATTACAATTCCTCCCCTCTAAAAAATATTTTGTCCTCGAAATCAAATCATCAACTACAATTCTACGATATAATGATCAATATTTAAAGTGACTGAGAATAGAAGCATACTTCATTTGAACAACTCTGGATATTTATGTCTCATATTGTCTTCTAATTCCCAAGTT
>NW_027351863.1:0-475 GCF_012295235.1 Primulina huaijiensis
TTGATGGAGTCTTATCAAAATCATTAAATAATAAATGGAGAACTTGAGAGGGGAAATTGATGGCAAAAGCAATAAAAAGATTTTTTTAACAAAAAAGACATACACATTTAGTTCACAACTAGAAAATGTAGTGAAACAATTATTAACAAAGTCATACTTATTGATCCAACATATTTTGATTCAATTATTTGAGTTTTAGTGATTATACACCATTATATGTTGCATGAAATACCTACCTTGTTCATTGTCTTCATCATACAATTGTTGTAATTCAATTGGAGATGAAATAGGTTTTAATTTTGTGCGACCATTCTTGCAGCACAGTTTAGCTGTTTTACCATGAAAAAGTAGAGCTTGACAGTATAAGACAAATTATTGGTTTGTACAAATGCCATCAACCATTATTTTTGAGATATGATCATACTCAAAACAGATAAATGTTTTTGATTTGGATTAGGAAATGAGATATCTTGAA
>NW_027351864.1:0-475 GCF_012295235.1 Primulina huaijiensis
CAAAAAAAAATTTATATATATATTTTTAAAAAAATTAAGTGTTTGAAAATATATTTTGAGCTGGACAACATCAATAATTAATACGATTGTTATTTAAAACGATTCCGGAAAACGATTGGTTAGGCCTTTAGCAGAACTAAAGAGGGTCTTTCCATCTTTATAATTTCTTTTTATTTTCTATATATATGGAAATTATAATATAAATTGAAATTGGTAGCTTTTACGAATTAAAAGGTGGAGACGCGTGGTATCAAAATCACATTTCATTTCTATTTTTTCTTCCAAAAAGAAAAAAATATAAATCACAATTCTTGCGTAATATTTCTCTCATTCATAATTCACATGTTTTTATGCGAATTTTTGGTTTGGTGTAAAATTTATAACCAAAGGTGAATGATATTTTATACAGGTTTTTAAAAAATTGGTCAGTCGATCATTTTTGAAATGCAAACATCTCATTAAACGATATATATAT
>NW_027351865.1:0-475 GCF_012295235.1 Primulina huaijiensis
CTCTTTAATAGAGACAAAAATAGTGTCTTGATATGTTTTTAGCTCTTCCAATTATTTCTTTATGTGATATCAATATTACACTTTTATTTTTATTTTTTTAAATTTTAACGCACTTTTGTTTTAATTTTTTTTAATAACAACAATTCACATAGCACTTTATTCTCTCGATAATTTGTCAAATTTTACTTTAGTATCTCGATAATTATAAAAAAAACTGTACACAAACGTATCGTGTGTACAAAATAGCTAGTATATATAAACATGGGATTGCGTTTACGTAGGAGAGATTTATGCCACGTTGCGTTGAAAGTACACTATCAATTAAACAAAAGAAAAAAAGGTACGGACGCAGGGTCAGTGGTTAAAGATGCTGGGTTGAGGTTATTGGGCGTCAAACCAGTGATGACAGGGCTAGCCCATATATACGTTTCGCCCATTTAATTAATACAAATTAAAAATCTAGAAAAATGTTTAA
>NW_027351866.1:0-475 GCF_012295235.1 Primulina huaijiensis
TATTATAAGATCAACTAATTCCTTTTCCGTACAAACTAAGTGTAATTTTTTTAAAAAAATTGAAAAATAAAATTTATTTGGTTTTTTGTATTAAATTTTTTTAGATTAATTTTTGGAATAAAAAGATTTTTTTGGCTTTGTAGATATTGAATTTCCCAGAATAAAATATCTAGTAATTCTCCCAAAGGTTTAACATAGTTATTTGCTAGCTGTCGATCACGCTTAAGAATAGCTGTCAAAATCATTCTGCTTCATTTAGAATACGTACGTATAAATAAATTAAATTGAATTAATTTTTGAGAATATTGAGATTTAAAATATTTTTACAATATTAAACTTGAGAATAAAAAAGCGATGAATTCGACAACTGCATGTGGTTGGTTTTGGCCTTGTGTTAGTACTGTTTTGGTCTCATTTAACCAAAATTAAATTGTTTTGTCTACTCGTTTCTATTTCATTTGTATAGTAGCTAGTA
>NW_027351867.1:0-475 GCF_012295235.1 Primulina huaijiensis
TAATCTTAGAACTTCAATAGAGACACTCACTCTAACTCTAATGGAAGCCAATCAGGAACCCAACCTTTCAGATTTTACATCTCCTACTGTTGGAGTGGATAATGCATGCCTCTACTACTTGTGCCAAAAAATTCAAAATAAAATTGGTCCAGATTATTTCGGTGTGGTCACCTCGGTAAGCCTCAGCCCAGGCAAAGGATAAAATACATGTGTGGCTATATGAAGCCGACCTGCTACTGGTGCATCCTAACGATTCAATAGACACGATACGCTAAATGTAGCAACTATATTAGATCTACTTGTTTCAAATATTCCAATTTAAGGGAATAAAACTTATAAATTATCAATCTCGAACATGTGTTCAAATCCATATATTTTAAGAGATATCTCCTCCTCAAACATTTAAATTACACAATAACAATAATATAATTGTAAGGTCCAAAAATTTAATTCACGTAACCTGAATGCATGCAAT
>NW_027351868.1:0-475 GCF_012295235.1 Primulina huaijiensis
TATTTCTTTATGTTATGGTTGACATTGACAATATGTAGTTGGAATAAGTTACAATTATTCGTTTTGACCTCATTTTGTTAAGTAAATTATGTGTTTAGTAACATGGTCAATTATTTTTATATTTATAAAAATAATTTATAAAAAGGATTTCTAAAATGAATAGATGGTAAGCACACACACACACCAAAAAAAAATCGGGGGGGTGGGGGGGAGTTTGAGTAAGGACGTCGAAAGTCAAATAAAGATGATGTGATTTTCACAATTCTATAAATTTAATTTCATAGATAATATGACAAAGGCAATCCAAGCATTGATCCACGCCTAACATCATTATCTTACATTATTAATCACATATAATTATGGCTACCTGTTAGAAAAAGACCCACCGGAGCACAAAGATCATTAATAAACAATAGAATAGGTTATTGTGAGACGGTCTCATGATTCTTTATCTGTGAGGCAGGTCAACCCTATC
>NW_027351869.1:0-475 GCF_012295235.1 Primulina huaijiensis
AAAAAAAAATCGAACATATATAAAATATATATTATATAGATAAATATATATTATATGATATTAGGGTCAAAGTGGGATGTACACGAACGAGGGGCGATATAATTGACTAAAAAAACCCATTTAAAGTTTAAACGAAAAACTCTTTTTGGGTTTGTTTGGTTGTGGTTTTGAGATTTGGGGAAATATTTTGGAGCATTTGAATGTATATTGATTTTATTTAGAAAAAAAGTAAAATCATCGTTGCAGATATTAAATCATGTCGGAAAATATTTAGAAATAATATATTCATTTAAAATATAGCATAATGTTTTTGGACAATGAGAAAAAAATACAAGTTCAAAAAATAAATAATTGCTAAATTTTCATTAATTTCATATCGATTTTTTTTTTTGGTTAGTGAAATCAACTTGTAATAGATGAAATTTAATTTGGGAATTGCTGAAACATCGAGCATCAATTTAAATTTTAATATACG
>NW_027351870.1:0-475 GCF_012295235.1 Primulina huaijiensis
TATGACATAGAAATGCAATGATGTCATGCATGAATGCAATGCATGGATATGTGCAAGATATCAGGATGCAAATGATCGATATCAACACGCATACATAATATAATCGAGCTTGTCCACAACTCGACAGACCGTGACTGGGATATGGCATAGCCTCTAAGCCAACAACTACTTAAGCCGGATCGAATCAAGGAAGTCAAACATCTCCATGACACAATATCATACAATATGGATCTCAACCGAAATATAATCGGATCTCAATAATAGACAGATTAAATATAATATGTTCAGTGGTATTGATGTATCTAACTTAAATAAAAAATGTGTGTGGACAAAATAAATATTTTATTTTATTTTACACATCAATTACCATCAGATAATATGTGAGTCAGCATATAATATCACATAAATAAACAAATAGCAAATAAATCAGACACATGATCATCAGATGCCTCTGTCAGACATCGTGAAAATAACT
>NW_027351871.1:0-476 GCF_012295235.1 Primulina huaijiensis
AGAGTCCTTATTTTTTAAATACTTTCTATCTCACTCCTACTTTTTAACTGACCCAAAAGTGGCTCCTTTATATGCAATTAAATTTACAATAAACTGACTTCAAGAAATAAAATTTAAGATAATGAATTGAAGTCATTCTTGGAATAAGTTTTTGACTTATTGCTTTTTCTGCTGTTACTTGTCACTAAATATTTGGAGTCAGTAAATGAATGTGTTAATGGAGTGTTGTCCTAAAAGGGTAGAACATTTATCTTTACAGTCTTTATACACATATAAGGCTTATCCACACAGGTTTCCGACGTCCAGTCAAACACCACAAATCTTCCACGTGTTTGTTACAAAAATTGTTTTCTCATTCACAAATAGAGATGACAACTGAATAGTCAGTTTGCTACGGCTCCATGTTGGTTTTAGGATTAGATAACTCCATCCATTCACAGCATTATGTCACTAAATTCTCCACCTTCCCGGTACTA
>NW_027351872.1:0-476 GCF_012295235.1 Primulina huaijiensis
TTATTACAACTGAGTCAATAAAATCTCTAGCCAACAGTTGGCTTATAGAGCATCTACTCAAACAGTTTTACCAAAGAGAAAATGGTACCAAGAAAAGATCCGAGATGGGCCTTGAAGTTAACAATCTGGTCAATTTTTTTTTATTATCTAATTTCATTATTATTATTTTTGCATTTCTTCCTTAAATCAAAACAGAATCATTACAATTAAGAAGCAAAACATCATAATTAAAATCATGACTATCATAAGAAATAAAAGGATTATTATAAGAATTGAGTGCTGTAGCCAAAGTATGACAACCATATTCACTTTTCTTCTTGCGAACTTTTAAGAAAAAATGAGCAACATGAAATAACAATCTATCCAAATTCACTATGATCCACCAACTTTGAAGATACATCTTCCCCCAACAATTTAGAGTCAGTTTCAAAGACACCTTGTTTCAGCTCCAAGGAGACAACCCAATAAATTGCGTC
>NW_027351873.1:0-476 GCF_012295235.1 Primulina huaijiensis
TGACTATGCACCAACTGGTTTAAAGATAAGCTTTGATCAAATGCTTAACTTTGTGGTATTTATTGGTTATTTATGCGTAGGATTTCATGCAGAGCTTTCTCCAGACTCTAGACTAATTTTTAGGATAAGGTCCTATATAATTTTTTATTAAACATAAATATTATATACGAGCTGATAATTAAATTCACATAATTATCACCAATATCCAATATGTAACGTAAATTTATTAAATTATATGAAATGGCATATATAAACTAAATCTAATGAAAAAATGCTCCTATTTTTTACGTTTTTTGTTTTGCAAAATTGTCAATTATATCATCGTAATTAAGCTTAGCTACCATCTTTTTAACAATTGACAATATGTTCAAATTGATCGGAGATACTATTAAATTAAATCATCGCAAGCAATCTATCGTGTGACATAATTGATCGGAGATAGTTCTTTATAACATTCAGTTTTGATAAACTTCATT
>NW_027351874.1:0-476 GCF_012295235.1 Primulina huaijiensis
CATAAATTCTCAATTCAAGTAAGAAATCCAAGAACTCACCTCGAATACTCACTAGCTATGCCAAGAGTGATCAATATTATGCTGCTGGTTTATTGCTTCTACAATACGTAATAAAGGAAAGGAAGACACCGATTCTCCTCTAATTCTTCTCTGTTTATCTGCTACTTTTCGTAAAATAAATGACATATATACAAAATAAAATGGAACTAATATAAGGCGGTGGCTGTGAGTCTATCTTATACATCACTGCATGAGTACAAAATGAAAGGACAAAAGCACCGATTTAATATGAATCAAGGATCTGCCCATGTAAATTTCTTTTGACAATTACCATTTTGCCATCCAATGTAAATCGAGTAGTTTTTCAATTATTTACGAAATTGCTATCAAATTTAAATCAAGTATTTGTCCAATTATTTACAAATTTGCCATCAAATACATAATGTTTCAAATAATTATGGAGTATTTTCAACTTG
>NW_027351875.1:0-476 GCF_012295235.1 Primulina huaijiensis
GAGTCTGGTTGGAAACTTGTTCATGGAGATGTATTTCGTACCCCTATCAGTTTGGCTTTACTGTCCGCTCTTGTTGGCACTGGCTCACAACTAGCAATGCTGGTTTTACTTGTCATCTTGTTTGCTATTGTGGGAATGCTATATATTAGGTATGTGTCAAGATTTCCAATCTTGCATCTTACCCTGACCCCTTTCTCTAAAGAATCGATTTTAATTAACAAAGTAATGTTGTTTCCATTTCCTCAATTTTCTACGAGAATCTCTCTTCTGAGAGTTCTGCTGAACTCAGGACTGTTGTTTCAATTGGCAACCTAGACGCTTTATTGATTCTTTATTTCTTTTTATGTGGAAATGAGTGTTAGCATTTGATTGTTTTCTTTGACATTTCTTCTTGTATGCTTTGTTCAGGAGAGGAGCAATTGTCACTACTGTCATAGTATGTTATGCTTTCACATCATTCATTTCAGGCTATGTCA
>NW_027351876.1:0-476 GCF_012295235.1 Primulina huaijiensis
CTCTTAATTCCCTAATCTAGCACCTTGATTGGCTCGAAAATTAGTGCAAGGGAGGGGAGAGATTTGATTCCATTCTTTTTCACTCAAGTTGCATATAATTCAATATTCAAGCAATCACATATTTAGGCACATTATGCTAATTTCGGATTTTATTTTGTACTAACATGCCTTAATTTCTTGTGTGCTATATTCCAATCTTGTAAATCTTATTCCCAAATTTTCGAAAATTTGCATGCCTTAATATATATGTTATTGAGTTGATACTAAAGATTTCCCATTAAATCTTTTCTAACATGTATATCAATATGGATCTCCCATAGAATATTTTATTGTTCTAATACCATAAAAAAAAAAATCCCATGCTCTTAATTTCCTTACCAATATAATTACAATGTTGGAGATAAAAATCTGGTTCTCACATTTAGTGTGTTAAATCCATTAATTTTTCAGACAAAGATCTACTGATGAATAATTAT
>NW_027351877.1:0-476 GCF_012295235.1 Primulina huaijiensis
AGAGCCACGCGAGTTCCTTCCTTGTGCGCCTAGGACTCTACACTCAACGAGGACCCTTCTACCCTCACCCTCACCCTCACCCTCCTGACCCTCACTGGACCACCCCCCTGTCCAAGCCGTGATACCCCTCGCGCGGCTGCTGCTCTCGACTTGCATGGGAAGAGTCCCATCGTGCAAGGACTCTTCCCCAGCCGTTGTGCATGAGTCCTAGCCATGCTAGGACTCTTCCTCAAACCTAACCATGTCCAGCTTGAGCCCTGGTCGAGCCGCACGCTTACTTTCGCCTTAGCCAAAACCCTAGTGTCCCAAAAACATACAATTTTCGTTCATGCTTTCTCTCATACGTGTGCAGCATTTGTCTTGACATCTAGGGACCCTTAATGTGTTGGAAAAACATCCCTCCAAGGTATCCTACAATAGCAGCCCCTTTGTGCATCATTAACATGAGTTTTATATCATCAAAACATGAGTTATAT
>NW_027351878.1:0-477 GCF_012295235.1 Primulina huaijiensis
AAAAATGTATGAATATATAATAAAATAATATTATTTTTCTTAATCGATATAATATTATTATATAATAATTAAATTATAGCTCGATAAATAAATCATATATACATCTAAAATATTTTAATATCACAATAAAATATAATACAATAAATATTTGTCATTGAAAGCCGAAGGTACTGTTGTGAAATGATTTTAGTTTTTCGTAATCTAGTATTGATCGGATAAAAATTCGAAAAAGTTTTCATCATGAAAATTATAAATCATTAAAAAAACAAATCTCCTAAAAAAATGTCGTAAATGAACGTCGAATCACTGACACGACAATACGTGAATCCTCGTAAATAAATGTTGCAAATGAACGTCGAATCACTGACACGACAATACGTGAAAATCTCTCTCTCTATTTTTTCTTATTTGTGTGCTTGCTACGTTTGAAAGTTTATATACTTGATTTAAGCATTTTGTTAAATATAATGGCTTTTC
>NW_027351879.1:0-477 GCF_012295235.1 Primulina huaijiensis
GCAGACAACCTACACTTGGGTGAATTATAATTTAAGTAGTAACAACTTGCACTCTCTAACTGCCTCGACCTTGCTGGGACGACCTCAACTCCATCTCTAGAGATAATATGGCCTAAGAATGCCACTCTCTCTAGCCAAAACTCGCATTTGCTGAGCTTAGCGAACAACTTTCTATCTTGCAATATCTGTAGATCCGTTTTTAAGTGCTGACTTTGCTCTTCTCTGCTCCTTGAGTAAATCAAAATATCACCTATAAATACTATAATAAATTGATCGATATATGACTGAAATACGCGATTCATGAGATCCATGAAATTCGTTGGCGCATTGGTCAACTCGAATGGCATCACCATAAACTCATATGGCTCATATCGAGTCGTGAAAGCCGTCTTATGAACATCTGGCTCCTTCACCTTCAACTGATGATATCCTGAACGAAGATCTATCTTCGAGAAAATCGAAGCTCCTTGCAACTGA
>NW_027351880.1:0-477 GCF_012295235.1 Primulina huaijiensis
CTACCGATATTCACAATAAAAAGTAATACTCTTAGCGTAAAAAGTGATATGTTTTCATGGATGACCCAAATAAGATAGTTGTCTAACAAAATACGACTTGTGAGACCGTCTCACACAAGTTTTTGCCTTGAATATTAGTGAGATCCACTTCTTTAATCAATGATAATCGATGTAGAATCCTAAAAAGCGATATTGATTGTCATATTTCTGAAAAATAAACAAAATCCTTATATAATTATCCATAAGAAATGTGGTATCGGATAATGGATAAGCAAGTACCTCTCGAGTCGAGTCCCAAATTATATATCCTTAAATTTCTAATTTATGTTTTACATTTAAAATTCTTTCATTTATATAAAAAAATACAATTATTAAAAAGTTATTCTTTAATAAAATAATCATGATTACTTCATAATTTTAAATTTTTAATATTTTTGTGTTTATGTTGAGCAAAATTAAATTTATATTTATGAAAAA
>NW_027351881.1:0-477 GCF_012295235.1 Primulina huaijiensis
TCCGCCTGAGCGCCTCCGCAACAGGAACGTCATCCAAACCACGCCGCTGCCTAACACTCTCCACCCTCCTGGCTTTGGGTCTCGGTGGCGTCTTTGGACCGGATTCCAACTCGCATGCAACATCCCCATTCCCATACACCGGAATCACTGAGCTGTCCGACACCTCTCCCTCGCAAACCGGGCATCCCTTAGACGTCGAATCCACGTAATTCATGTGATAAAAGCAAGCCCAGCAAAACAAGTGTCCGCAACAAGTCACCACAGGAATCCTCGCCGTCTCCGAGCATACATTGCAGTCACAGAAACATCCTTCCTCCTCAGACACGACGACAACGTTGTTAACCTCGCCATCCATCTCCAACGCCTTAGCCACCAAATGAGAACTATCACTTTTCCAACGTTTCCCCCTCTCGGTCATATCATTATTGCTTGGTTGGAGCTCATGCCGGCGCCGTTTAATTGCACGACCTGTAACAG
>NW_027351882.1:0-477 GCF_012295235.1 Primulina huaijiensis
AACTCAGCAGGTATAACATGAACTCAAATCATAGTGATAACATGTGCATAGTATAGGTATGCTGATTATTTTGTCTATACTTTTGCAGTTATTCTAAGGTTTATGAGTTAGCGTAGTATTGGCTTGTTACAAAGAAAACATTACATGAAGCATATTATATCTGGCAGTGAGCTCATTGGAGGCAAACCATTGTCTTTAAAATTCATTCATAGTTTGAAATATACAGAATTCAGAAAATAACAATTTAACTTTTTTGAGGAAACTACAAATTTCTGCCAGAAATCTATAGATATACTGAGAGGCATAAAAGCAACAACATAGAACGCTAATTGCAATGGGCATAAGAATCTGAATTAATTGAAGCATGCAAATCGCCTAATATTCGAGAACATCAACTGTTAATCAGAAGAGAGTGCTTTTTAGTAAAGGGTAGTACCTCATAAACAATGGATGGCTTTGAAGCTGCAGAAAGGCTAG
>NW_027351883.1:0-477 GCF_012295235.1 Primulina huaijiensis
TTCAAATACTAGTTGGTTGATGTTTTATTTTAGAATGGTGCAAAATATTTTATAAAAAATATTTTCATGTATGTGTTAGGGTTCGGCCGAGTGTGCTTAGGTTTTAAAAAAAAATAAAAATTTTCTAGTACTTTTTAAGCAATAAAAGGGCAAACGTTTCACCACAGCCTCCACCTGTTTAGGATGCTAGTGCCCGTGTGATAGCCGGTATGGCCCGTTTATTAGAGCAACACGTAGGGAATGGAGCAAGGGTTAGACCAGATGCCGCTTATGAGCTTTTTAGGAGGATGCACCTCGAGAATTTTCATGGCACTACCCATCCATTCATTGCTGAGGGATGGATTAGATCTTTAGAGATGATATTCCGTTACATGGAGATGGAGGACGCTGACCGAGTTCGCTGTACTATCTATCTACTGAAGGGCGACGATTCCTTATGGTGGGAGGGAGCGGAGCGAGGAGTGAATATGGCGACTT
>NW_027351884.1:0-477 GCF_012295235.1 Primulina huaijiensis
CACAAAATACGATCCGTGAGACCATCTCACACAAATTTTTGTCTTATGACTTTGGTCCAAAGTCACGTGATCCCAAGAACATATTTAGGTCCCCGGTTTTTAATGTTCCAACGATTCTGAACACGCTTTCACCCCTTTCTCCAAATCAAACCCTCGCAAGGAAAATGTCACAAAAATATTTCACTCTCTGAAATCCACCGTCTAAATCTTCCTCCACCACTCTCCTCCGTCAGATCCGAACGCATTTTATATAGGATAGACATACACTCGCATCTAGTCACACCTACTGACTGTTTGATATATACAGAATGGGCGGAGTGCCATCGACGCCGCGACTGGGTGGCGGAGCTCGCCCGCAGGAGACGGCGGAGTACTTAATTGGCGAGTTTGTTGGTGAAAAATCATTTCCTCTCACCTCTGATTACTGGCAGAAGCTTCTGGAGCTGCCGCTCGATCTTCGCTGGCAATCGGATCGCG
>NW_027351885.1:0-477 GCF_012295235.1 Primulina huaijiensis
ATCATAAATTAAAAATCACAAAATCAATTCTAGAATTCAAAATTTACTATGATATTAAAATAAAAAAATTATTAAATGAACAATAGGCCAAACATAAAAATTTTGAAAGGAAAGATGAAAATATATATAGAGACACATTTCGAAAATTTGAGAGAGTGATAGAGATAGATGAGAGGAGAAAATATAAGAAAAGAGGTGGTGTGAAACGACAAAAAGAGAAATAAATAGCTTGGGTATGAGTTATAAGTTTTAAAAATCCATCCAAATGTAACGTCTATCCGTTTTAAAAGTGCGGAAATATTTTTTTTTTTAGAAAACTCGCATTTTCGAAATAACATTTAAACGTTTCGCATATTTTTTTTTAAAATCATGCGTAAACATAAATGAGTAAAAAAATCTTAGAATCATCAACGTATGAAAATATTCATCTCATCTCAATCTCATAAATCGTAATGCGGAAAACATGTGGTCCTCGGG
>NW_027351886.1:0-478 GCF_012295235.1 Primulina huaijiensis
CAAGCTCATTAATTTAGTGCAACTAATTCTTTTTATTTTTTGAGTTTGTATAATTTGGAGCATAAGCTCGATTATCATTAGTAAAAAAGAAAATTAATTCTCATATAATTAAACTTCCAATTCTCCAATTAGCATTAGCTCGATTATATATATATATATAGTTAAGGTATGCGCGTTGTGTATGTAACATAAATACGTGATCTTATGTGTGACATAGACGTAATATAATTATATTTTAATTTTTTTTTGTTATAAATGAAGTTTAATATTAAAAAACAAGGATCCCTAAACATTATACTTTTGCCACAAATTGTTTGGCATTACATAATCAAAATTTTATAGTAAGAAGTGTTTCATTTATGTTTTTAACCAAATACATTGCACTAAAAGGTATTTTAGACAAGTCTAAAATTATACAACGACTCTAAGATATATTTTATTATAGTAAATATAATGTATAACAATGTATGGGTAGATG
>NW_027351887.1:0-478 GCF_012295235.1 Primulina huaijiensis
ACCACATCCTATAGATTCGACATCAAACAAGAGGGCCGGCATTGGGTTCGCCTTTATTTTTATCCACTTCCGGGACATAATTTGACTTCTGCTTCCATCACTGTTGTCACTGAGAATTTTGTGCTCTTGCACAACTTCAATTTTCAAAATTATAATGGTTCTCACCTCTTCAAAGAGTACGCAATCATTGTCACTTCGAATAGCTTGGCAATTACTTTCGTTCCTTCGAATAATTCCGTGGCTTTTGTCAATGCCATTGAAGTTGTATCCATACCTGACAACTTGATCCCTGACCAGGCGGTGGCTATATCTCCCTCTGGTCCTTTTAATGGCCTTTCGGAGATTGCTCTCGAAACTGTTTATCGCTTGAATATGGGTGGTCCTCTGATCACTCCTCAGAATGACACTTTGAGAAGAACTTGGGAGAATGATGTGAAGTATCTCCATGTAAACAGCTCTGCTGTGAATGTTTCTGTCA
>NW_027351888.1:0-479 GCF_012295235.1 Primulina huaijiensis
ATTGTAATATATAAAAATTATATTGATAATATAAAATATATTGAAATCATAATAAGAATACTTTCTGACTCATTCATACTACCTGAACATCCCTTCTCTGTTTTTGAACAACAATCAATATCACAACCAACAATATCAACAATAAGCTGCTCGCCTACTAGTGCGACAAACAACATCAACAATACATCACTCCCCTACTACTGTGACAAACAATAACAACATAACATTGCCAAATAATCGGCGACCAACAATATCAACAATAATAAACAAGACACATATAATATCAAATCACCCATTTTAGGTGATTTACCATCGCTCAACACAAAATTATCCATCAATACTAAACAATAACAACATATTCTCTATGTCAACTTTTACTTGATAATCGATTATATTTATAAAATCTGATTATTTTTTTGATCCCGATGCTTGTTACATATCTATATAATTCAACAATAATTATCATATCATTTTCACTG
>NW_027351889.1:0-479 GCF_012295235.1 Primulina huaijiensis
TGCTCTGAAGTTTTACATTGTATATATTTATGTAAATATATTGTAGAAATACATATTTACATAAATATATACAATGTAAAACTTCAGAGCAATGATTTAAAAAGAAAAAGGAAAATAAATTTCGAAAGATATCCAAAAACGTGTCCCTGCCATGTCCATGGCGTGTCTGAATGATTAAACATGCAAAAAATCAACGACACTGATTTTGCCATATCCGACACGCGATATCCGTGTTTGATACTTCAAAAAAAAAATTTAGGACGGTCTATGCTACATAGATCTATCACATATCACATATCACATAAACATGATCTTGACATTAAGAGTGTGTTTTGTTGATGTGATTAAATAAGGATAAATGAATAATCACATATTTATCTAATGTTTGGTCAAAATTTTAAGATATATTAATAATTATTTTGACCCCGTTTAAAATCTAATTTTATGATTAATTATTTGATTATTAATCTAACAAATTA
>NW_027351890.1:0-479 GCF_012295235.1 Primulina huaijiensis
TCTCGAAACGTTGTCGAAACTCGAAACAAATTATATATTTGGAATACTCGTGTTGAGAGCGTTCTTTTGAGGTAATTTTTTCTCGATTCAGAAATTTTATTTATTGAATTGTTTGAATAGCATGTATTTGAATTCGAATTCAATATATGCGATAGAATAACCGACAAAAAACTAACTTTCAAAGTCAGAATTGAATTATGTTATGATTTCAAATTTATATGAATTTTCAAATTTTCAAAACAATTGTGAAACTTGAAATTTTGATTGTAAATGATTGTATAATAATAAGTTATTAGGATTTATAATACGATGTAATTATACTAATAACATAAAGGTTAAACTAAATAGCGTAAAATGAACTGATACATTCAAATACGCTATTAGGGTTGCATTTGAATGAATGATTGAAATAAATATTTTGATTATATAGATAAATTTTCTGTACTGAAATCCTAAAGCTACATTGAACTGGAAACGAA
>NW_027351891.1:0-479 GCF_012295235.1 Primulina huaijiensis
AGATAATGTTCCCAAATTATCTAATGCACAAAATAAGGTAAAAATCGTGTTTTTCCACGTTCCAAGCAATGTGGCGCTGAAGGTACGTGCAGGGTGGCGCCTAGGCGCCACTGGTTCGTGCACTGTAGCGCCTAGGTGCTAGGTGTTGTGTCCCTAGCACTGTGGCGCTGCAGTCCAGGCGCTGTGGCACTGATCCACCCATATCACTCTGCACTTAATGACACTCGTTTGGCCTCCAAGGTCACTTTCATGCAACATGAATCCTCCTAGGCTCGAAACCTTGTGTGCAAGCGCTCCCCGATTGCTTTCGAGTCCATTCAATGCATCATTGAATTTCTTCATTCGCCCCCTCGTGATTGGTCCCTTCTGCAACTATAAAGGGTTCCTTGCCTTCCTCGGAGCTTGGCCTTCCATGATCGTATCATCCTCCCCTTCTTGAAAAGGATTTGTCCCCAAATCTTTGCTACTTACACAAAAAC
>NW_027351892.1:0-467 GCF_012295235.1 Primulina huaijiensis
AGCTTGCTGTCAAAATATTCTTCGGACAGATTGTGCGGTTTTGCACGAAAAATCATATCTCCCTCATTGCTTATTCAAAAATTATGAATTTTATATCAAATCGCAGAAAACACAATAAATTACAACTTTTGTGTTGAAAGTATTTTCAGAAAATGGACGGATTGATACCAGAATCTAAAACTCCGAAAGATCAGATATCAAGAGCTTGCTGTCATGGAACCGTGACTTTACTAGTTTGATTGCTGTCAAATAATGGATCCAATGGCTATGAGGCTAACCATGGTCCATGCTAGACATGTTAAGGTGTTGTATGAGTCATGGCTAAGGGCCCTTAGCCAACCATGAACCATACAAACCCATAAACCAACAACGAACCACCCACGCAAATGTTACTGTCAAACGAGACCAACCTGAGTTGTTTATGTCCAAACGATTTGGGACATGGCTCAAGCCACTTGGGGACGACT
>NW_027351893.1:0-479 GCF_012295235.1 Primulina huaijiensis
CTGGTGTGCAGATCGGTCGAGTTTTGATGTGATAGGGTGAGGGCCGATCGGGTGTGAGGGTGAAAGGGGTTCGATCCAAGCCTTCCAGCTACACCAGCTGTGCGAATGGCCTCCTCCAGCACTGGACCAGACCCTGGTGGGTCTGTGTTGGGATCTGGGGCGGCTCGAAGCGTGTGGAGTGACGGGATGCTCGATCGGACCAGGTAGAGACGAATGGGTCTCTGTAGGGGGCTTGGGGTTGTTCCTCGGTTCCTAGCTGTTGGGAGCATGCATGGGGGCGGTGGCTTAGTTTGCTTAGGTGCCTTAGGTTCTGGTCTAAGTCCCTGGTAGTTGGGTTCATGGCTGGTGCGTTGGGTTTGGCGAGTGGTGTGAGTTTTTGAGAAAGAGGTGCACGAGGGAGGGGTGATTAGGAGAGGGCTGAAGGTTTTTGCCATTTCTGGAATTTCAGCCGTGAGCCTAGGGGTCTGATGTTATGGTTT
>NW_027351894.1:0-479 GCF_012295235.1 Primulina huaijiensis
GGGTTGGTTTCGGGTAGTAGATTACTACCCGAAATTACAATCGGGTACCCGAAATTCCATATATAAATATATGATATATATATTTATATTGTTTTATATTTTAATTTAAGAAATAAAAAAACTAAAGCCCTAAATCATTCTTCGTTCTTCTCCCTAAATCACTCTTCGGCACTCGGAAGTTCGGCTCTTCTCTCTCCCCTCCCGATGTTGCGCCTCATCTTCCCTCTCGACGGCCGACGCTACGTCTCAGCCGGTCACCCCTCAGCCAGTCAGCCGCCTCTTCTCAAAAAGTGAGTATACATTTGATTAAATCGTACGTACACCTAAATTGTATAATGCAAAGATCTCTCCTAACTAGTATATCTGAATCCGTGTTATTGAGATTTGTTCTTGGTGTAATGATTTCTGGGATGTGGGAATGAACTGCTTCAGTTTTATTAGGATTGTGAAATATTATTATTTGTTGGGGGTGATGAACT
>NW_027351895.1:0-479 GCF_012295235.1 Primulina huaijiensis
CAGAGACGATGGGTCAAAGTTGCATCCTAGGTCGTCATTTAATGCGTTCTTGGAAGTTGTGAAGATGCGGAGTTCATCTTGGAAAGACTATGAGATGGATGCAATCCACTCGTTGCAGCTAATTATAAGAAATTCGTGTAAAGATTCAGTGGCAATGGATACAGACTCGAAGGCTATTCATACAAGGCTTACAGACCTGAGAATCGATGGAATACAGGAGCTTGAAGCAGTGACTTCTGAGATGGTACGCCTAATTGAAACTGCCTCCGTTCCTATCTTGGCGGTTAATGTAGATGGGCAGGTTACTGGCTGGAATACGAAAATTGCCGATTTAACTCATCTTCCTGTCAATAAAGCAATTGGTCGGCATTTGCTTGAACTTGTTGAAGAAGGTTCTGCAGTTACAGTGAATAAGATGTTGGAATTGGCACTTCAAGGTATGAATTCAAGAAACTGATACATGATTCTTTCCATATGAT
>NW_027351896.1:0-479 GCF_012295235.1 Primulina huaijiensis
TGTCCCGAAGTCTTCGATCATACTCAACAATGGTCTCATTTTCTTCCATCCTGAGGCTCTCAAATTTGGAAGTCAGCATCTTCAGTTTAGTTCTACGAACACTTTCTGACCATTCGCAGTGCTTCTGAAGAATATCCCACGCTTCTTTGGCAGAGATGCAGTTAGTGATAAGGCTAAACATGTTGACATCAACAAAGGTGAATATCGCATTAAGAGCCTTTGAGTTAAAGTTTGAGGTTTGGACTTCATCATTAGACCATGAGCTCTCAGGTTTAACTCTACTATCCCCATCATCATCAACTGTTCTCGGTGGAGACCAACCATTTAAAACTCGTTGCCATGCCCTTTCTTCAATAGATTTAATGTACATCCTCATCTTGACTTTCCAGAAAGCATAGTTTTATCCATCCAAGACTGGTGGTCTGAAAGCAGTTCTAGAAGCTAACGGATCCATCAAGTTTTTTAGTGTATTTCCTGTA
>NW_027351897.1:0-479 GCF_012295235.1 Primulina huaijiensis
ATACGATAATCTCGATATACCGAAAATTCGATATTTTTTCTCACCACTAAATATGATGGTATTATTCGTATAAACGTTGGGGAAATGGGTGCTATTTTGTTCCAAAAAATCGCGTCCCCGTTGGTGCAAAGGCCTCACTGGTGTTAGTCAAATTTTTTTTGGTTAATATAGATTTCTCTAGAAGGGTGCATGTGTCATTTATTATATTTTAAATTTTATATAATAGTTAGTAATACAATAAACTTTAAACTTATGGGTAAAATATATGATAGCATTTTAGTTAAAGAGAATTAAATAAATTTATGTGGGATTTGTTAGATATATGAATAGATATAATTAATTGACCATTATAGATTAGTGTCAAAAAATTGTATTAAAATGTTTTTGTCAATATACTTTGAAGAATCAAAATCAATGCTCATTACTTCCCACTAGGCGAGAGGTGCACCTAACCCACCTACCCACAACTCAATCACGGT
>NW_027351898.1:0-480 GCF_012295235.1 Primulina huaijiensis
CTTAGTATAAAAAGTAATATTTTTTCATGGATGACCCAAATAAAAAAATATGTCTCACAAAATACGATCCGTGAGATCGTCTCACATGAATTTTTGTTTTTGTTTTTAAAGTTTTAGAGAAAAAATGAAATCTAATCGTATTCAATTACTTTTATAATTTATCACGTAAAATATAGACGTAGATATAACCTTATCTGTAAGCATGCGTGTTGTATGCATGTACTTATTTAATAATATAAAATAATTTATATTTTATTTGGACGTTTGTTCAATTATTATTATTTTGAAAATTAAAATGTGTATGAGCGATGCATATGTGGTCTGTAACAAAATTAAATCAAAATATATTTTCAAACGCTAATATATGTGATCGGCTTTCAATATCTTTTTTATTGACTAGTAAACTTTGAAAAAGCCCTGGGTTAATATTTTTATATATTCGTAATGAGAATAAATTACGTGGACGTCATCACTCTGATT
>NW_027351899.1:0-480 GCF_012295235.1 Primulina huaijiensis
GTAGAGAGAGAGGTGGGGGTGTTTGCTGAGTTGATGGAGGTTGCCTATTATGGGGAGCTTCGGAGGGTTTGGGGGAAGTTTCACGTTTTGGGTATTGAATTTCTTGTTTGAAAGATAGATTAAAAGTATGAGAAGTAAGATGGCTGGGATTAGAGTGGAGGGTTGGAAGATGGAGCTTTGTTCTAGCCATTGTTGGAGAGAATCCATTTCTCTGATGTTTTCTGAGGTTTTATGTTCAATTTCAATGTAACAGATTCTATCTTTTTTGTAAAATTATTTGAATTTAAATTTGAGTGGTATCCATAATATGTTGTATACCAATTATTGGACCAGAAAATATCACAAGTTCTGCAATCTTGATTGTGCCACGAGCCTTGATATATATATCTGTGTGTGTATATATACACATATATATATGCAGGGGCGGAGCTAGGCTTCTTAAATACCTGGGGCTGGCTCCATCATGTGTTAAACGATAAT
>NW_027351900.1:0-480 GCF_012295235.1 Primulina huaijiensis
TATGTTTTCCTGCTCAACTGGTTTGAAAGATTTCCTCAGTACAAGTGTAGAGAGTTTTACATTGCTGGAGAAAGCTATGCAGGTTTGAACTGTTCTGTCTTTTCGAATACACAAGTCAATGATATGAAACAGTTAGTCAGTGAATAGCAGATAATCCCGGCCTTTCCACTCTTCTTTTCAGGGCATTATGTTCCTCAATTATCTCAAATCGTGTATGAAAGAAACAAGGGAATTCAAAATCCAGTGATCAATTTCAAGGGATTCCTGGTATTAGATTTTATAGTTTACACAATATTCAGATTAAATTATAGTCACAACAGCTCAATTTTAGAAGCTTTGGCTTATTCTTTATGTTTGAAACGTCACTAATTAGGTGGGAAATGCTGTCACTGATGATTACCATGACTATATCGGCACATTTGAGTATTGGTGGACTCATGGTTTAATTTCAGATTCAACTTACAAAATGCTACGCATAAC
>NW_027351901.1:0-480 GCF_012295235.1 Primulina huaijiensis
GCATAACTTGATTATCAAATAAACACGATTCTTTTGGAGAACAACTTGTTTTCAAAGTGTTCAGCTAGTTTTTCGGATGGATGTATTTTCATTTGTGGTCAAGTGGAGTTGAGGATTGTGCCTGGTTTCAATCATTGGATGACTAACAAAGCGAGGTTAATGAATGCATTGAACTGATTAATGTGCTTTATCTCAGGCATTCACAAATCCACACACTAGTGTAGAACTATGGATTCTGGATAGTGCATGTGGTTCAGGCAAATTCAAACACCAAAACTACTTTGTAAAATCTACAGTGCGATCAACTTTTATATTCAGCCGAACATGCTTCTTATGTTATGTGAGAAATTTGAACGCACATTTTGGTTGCTATTATTCAGATTGCAGAATGTTTTACATTATCATTCGTTAAAGATACCATCTCATCATAACAATAGTTGAATTTCAAGCACGCCACCGCTAAGTTGCAATGAAAAGTGG
>NW_027351902.1:0-480 GCF_012295235.1 Primulina huaijiensis
GACTGTCTCACACAAGTTTTTGTCCTAAAATTAAGGGTAAAATTGATAACAGATTAACAAGGTGTTATATTGATACTTAAAAATATATATAAGTAATAGTAGAATACTTGGATAGAATGATAAAAATAAATAATTATTTTTTAAAGAGAAGATGAATTCATATTACAGAACAGTAAGTATAAAATTCGGCTTTTAAAAATAATAATGTTTCTATTTTAAAATCCCAATTTTTTTTAAATAAAAAAAAAGCAGAATTTTCGTTGCAAATGTTTCTTTATATGAGCATATTCTCAATTTCATTTGAACCAAAAGTTCGAAAAACCAAATTAATTAAGTTGATTTTAATGCAAATTACGCAGCTGATCAATATTTTCATTGATTTAGGGACAAGCTGAAGTGCTGAACCTGCAAAGCAACCCAAAAATAAGATTTGGTCATTTGATGCTGAAAGAACTTTATTTAATCAGAATTGAAGTGACT
>NW_027351903.1:0-480 GCF_012295235.1 Primulina huaijiensis
AGTAAAGGAGAGAACCATTCGTTAGTTGCTATGGTATACATTCGTCTGGCAGATTTATACAACAAAATAGGGAACTTTACTGAATGTGAATCGTACTGTGAAAATGCTCTTCGAATTTACGACAAGCCATCGTCTGGATCTCTCCCGGAAGAGATTGCTAGTGGTCTGGTGAACATTTCCGCTATCTACGAAAAAATGCACGAACCAAACCTGGCACTGCAGTTGCTACAGAGAGCGATAAAAGTGTATGGTGATGGACCAGGGCAGCTGAGTGCAATAGCAGGAATTGAAGCACAGATGGGGTCTCTTTATTACATTTTGGGAAGCTATTTTGAGTCTTACAGATCTTTAAAGAGCGCCGTTACGAAGTTTCGGGAAACGGGAGAGAAGCAATCTGCCATTTTTGGTGTTGTTCTGAATCAATTTGGGCTTGCCTGTATGCAACTTTCTTTGATAAATGAAGCCTGTGATTTGTTCGAA
>NW_027351904.1:0-480 GCF_012295235.1 Primulina huaijiensis
TTTTCAAAATACTAACCGACCGCATATGACAATTCGGTTTGAATTATTTTAAAAAAACCGCAAAACCGCACCGTGATCACCCCTAACTATTAGGCATAAAATGTGTAACAAATCTCAATACACTGAAATATTCAATTAAAAAGAAAAAAAATATCGATATTCGAATGCCTTTGGTTATTTATTAAACCAAAGTTCATAAGAATCTATGCTTCCCAAGCCCTCGGTAGTGTAGCGCGAGCCACATGATTCACACAGAGGGTCAATGCCCGCATACGAAGATTACAATGGTGCGACTTGCACAAGCTTTTGATATTATGGAACGCTTTAATTAGTCGTATAATTTTTTAAGTCTCTGATTCACCTTCTCTTCGTCCCACACGAACACTTCAATATTAAAAAAAATTTCAATAAATTAGTCCCATTTTATGTCAACGACACATATAAAAAAAAAAGAAATCGATATTTTTCGTTATCAATATT
>NW_027351905.1:0-481 GCF_012295235.1 Primulina huaijiensis
ACAATCGAATATATAAGGGTTAATGGAGGGAAGCTAACAGTTGCTAAAAAAGTCCTATATAAAAAAAAGTAAACACTAACTCCCTCCTCCTCACTCCAATTATATACATTTTGTTAATGGATGTTCAAAAAGGCCTCCTTCCTCTAAATTGGACTTATTTTCACCAAGAAAAGGTAATGAGAACTTCTCGCTTGAATCTTTACACATTCTTCACGATCGAGAATCTTGTCAAATTCTGTCAAATTTACTTCTTTTTCATGAATTTACGGTCTTAATTTAAGCTAGGATTTTGTAAACATTTGGTTCTTGAAACAGAGTATGGACGATTGGAGGCAATCTTTGCTGCTGAACATGGAGTTGGAGGAAGAACTCAGAATCAGAGATGAACAAATTGCCCAACTTCGAGAAATGCTACACGTAGCCATTAAAGAGAGAGACGAAGCTCAAGAAAAGTGCCAAAATGTGTTCTTTGAGAAGATTT
>NW_027351906.1:0-481 GCF_012295235.1 Primulina huaijiensis
TAATCAATAACCTCGGATTACAGGATATAAATCTCGGGCATTACAAATTCAAATATTTTAAGTTGTACAGTAATATAAATTTCACGTGTCGAACATTCTCCTAGTGTCGACTTCTCTCCTAGTAGGGACAATTGTTACACCTCAAAAATCTTTATCTCAATAATTTAATTATTTGTCATCCAAGAGAATCGAACATGTCACATTGGCTATGATACCAATTGTAAGATCAATGGCTTGACGTTTTGTCAAAAATTATGGTTGGTGGTAGTTATCAACACCAATATTTAAACTATATAACAATTCAAGTGTCACACATTGACTGTTATTCTAATAGAGACAATTATTATACCTCGAATTATTTATCAATGATATTAGTTTTTATTCAAAAGTATAGTAATACTATATTAGTTAGGATCATAATATTTTAAATTTACGATTTTTTTAAAATATTATGTTATTTTTTAATATTCTCTTGAAGTAT
>NW_027351907.1:0-481 GCF_012295235.1 Primulina huaijiensis
AAACAAATCTGGAGAGTCATTCAGTCACCCAACTCTTTGGTGGCCCGAGTTCTCAAAGGCAGGTATTTTAAAAATTCAGATATTATGCAGGCAGGAGTGGGCTCAAATCCATCATATGTTTGGAGATCTACGTTGTGGAGTAGAGAAATTATTCAAAAGGGGTTGTGTTGGCGTGTAGGCAATGGCCAGAGTATTCGGGCTTTTGCAGACCCTTGGATCCCGACGATTCCATCTTTTCATAGCAGTTTACATCTTTCTACTGGAAATCACCTTCGAGTGTCACACTTTATTTCTGGAGCGGGGACATGGAACGAGTCTTTGGTTATGCAATGTTTCCCTAAACATGAGATTGATGATGTCCTCAATATTCCGCTGCACCGACAAGGCTGTGATGATATACGATATTGGACTTGGAGCAACAATGGTAAATATTCGGTTAAAGATGGTTACCATTTGGAGACTGGAAGCTGGGACACTCCAC
>NW_027351908.1:0-481 GCF_012295235.1 Primulina huaijiensis
CCCATTAAAATACGTTATGTCAAGACCAGTTCTTTCTGACAGGCTTGCAAGGTGGTATCTTCAATTGCAGCAATTCGAAATTATATATATTCCTCAGAAGGCTGTGAAGGGGCAAGCCTTAGCTGACTTCCTAGCAGATCACCCAATCCCTGCCGATTGGGAGTTATCTAATGACTTTCCAGACGAAGACGTTCTTATGATAGAAGTTGCTCCCCCTTGGAAGATGTACTTTGACGGAGCTGCACATAAAGAAGGGGCCGGTGCTGGAATTGTATTTGTCACACCTGAAGGGGAGGTGTTGCCGTACTCCGTTTCTTTGACTCAAAACTGCTCAAATAATGCTGCTGAATATCAAGCTCTAATTCTTGGACTTGAAATGGCGGTTAACATGAAACAACTACGTCTTAAAGTATACGGAGATTCCCAGCTAGTGGTTAATCAATTACTTGGATCATATGAAGTCAAGAAGCCCGAATTACTC
>NW_027351909.1:0-481 GCF_012295235.1 Primulina huaijiensis
ATGTTATGCAAAGTTTGAGCAATGATGTTGAAACGATTTTTGGAATGGTTTTTAGATCTCAAACACCAAATCTGCTGTCATTTCGAATCCTGCGAATTGTCGATCAGTTTTCTGGAAAACCTTTCAAAATATAAAATTTAGTACTTTTTGATAACTTCGATTTGACATTAAATTCGTAATTTTTGTACAAGACACGAGTGATCTATGATTTTTCTCATGTGACTGCTCAAACTGTTATAAAATGTATTCTTGTGTTCTTGAGGATTTCGAGTGGCAGGCTTCGTTGGGGACCGTTTAGCCCGGCGGCGCCCGAGTAAGATGTTACTGCCCGAGTGCCAGTCTTTCTGGACGGGCATGCCCGAGCAATAAGAAATTACCGCCCGAGCGCTAGGCATTCTGGAAATAAAAAAAATGTTTCAGCATGTGCAGCATTCGCCCAAGTGAGGTCCAATGAAGCTCTCAACAATATGTAAGTATGTTC
>NW_027351910.1:0-428 GCF_012295235.1 Primulina huaijiensis
CCCAAGAAAGGCGGAAAAAACAAGATCAACCGGAGTCAGGAGGACTCCCGTAGGGCAAACTCGACTGAAGCGCCTTAGTTCGGTAATACCTTCTCTGCTGAGAGCGCGTACGTCCAGGGAGAGGTAAAGATAAACATGCAGTGGTAGAAGAAAGCACCATAGCCTCCGCACCGCCCACACTCGCGGAACCCAAATCAAATGAAGGCAATGTAGTAGGAACAGGAAGATCAAACAGAGAATTATGAACAACAGGAACAAGCTCAACCTCCGGAACTGGAACAACTGTAGAAACAGGAACAACTGCAGCAGAAGACGACACGACCTCACCAATATCATTGACCTGAGCCGAGAGTCTCTGCTCCGCCGCAAGCTTACTAAGAAGGCTCTTAAACTTTTGGCTACGGGGTTTCATAGTGCCCGAAGACTCA
>NW_027351911.1:0-481 GCF_012295235.1 Primulina huaijiensis
GATTTGCTCGTCGGTGAGATCTTCCAGCGTTACATAGATCTGCATATCTTCGCGCAAATCAGGTTTTTAAAACGTTTTTTTTAACAGAAAATTTAATTTTAATTTTTCCGGTATATTGTATTTATGAAATTTTATGTAGTATTTTGATTAATTTTAATTTGTTCTTTATAGAAAACCGTCTTTTCATTATTAAGCTACGGTTCTTTCAAAAACGTTGCTTACTATAGCGACGGTTTTTTCAGAAACCGTCGCTTAGTATAGCGACGGTTTTTGAAACACCTTCGCTTTCATTCAGTGACGGTTGTGTTAAACCGTCACTTAATATTAGCGACGGTATGGTTATAACCGTCGCTTAGATTAACGACGGTGTATTTGTAAACCGTCGCTAAAGTAGCGACGGTCTTGGTCAATAAAATCGTCGCTAATGGCGACGGTGTTTGAGAAACCGTCGCTAATAGATAGCGACGCGACTTCCTGTTAC
>NW_027351912.1:0-481 GCF_012295235.1 Primulina huaijiensis
ATGTAATGTAGAAACAGTAAATGGTCCCCAAATGTCACAATGTATCAAATCAAAAGGAGATGAAGATATACGATGATTTGAAACAAATGGTAACCTTTTTTGCTTAGCCAAAGGACAGATATAGCATGGATTAGTATTGTCCAAAGGGATCCTTTGACATTTCAGCTGATCTTGTATGCGTGCCAGAATTTTGTTGGAGGGATGTCCTAGACGATTATGCCATTCTTGAACAGAGACTAAGTTTGCAGGAAGTTCAGAGGGTGTGTCCACTTCGAGAACGTAGAGATTGTCCACTCTGTTACCCTTGCCAATCGTCTTCTTGAGGTTGAGATCCTGGATCACAAACTTGTCACGGGAAAAACTTATAACCATCTTAGTATGCGCTATGAACGAACCAACAGAAAACAAATTGAACTTGAAGGCCGGGACAAACAGAACATCCCGAAGAATTAAATCATCATTGATCTTGACATCGCCACAT
>NW_027351913.1:0-481 GCF_012295235.1 Primulina huaijiensis
ATCTACTCTAACACTTACTGGTTACATGACACAAACCATTCAAAAGTCCATGGGGAAAAACCTGAAAACTCCAAGTACTAGAAAGAATAATCAAATGCTACATATGCAACGATATCAACCTATAGAAAACCCTACAAAAATTGGGAAATTCCTTATATAAGCAATCCAAAGGATAACCATGATCAATTGCGCACTTGCAATTATTACAACTAGTTCTTTAGTAGTTACAAGTTACCTTCAGCACATTTTATTATTTCTTTTTTAGATGTTTCCCTTAAAACTCTCAACTCATGTTTTAATATTTCAGAATTGATTTAACATATATTTTGAGAAAAGTATATTCCATAAGTTTTTCATGAAATCCCAAGATTTTCTAACCAGCCATCAAACATATATTTTCTAAATCAACAACTAAACAAAAACAGAGAGTATGTGTACCTGCCGAGCAAGAGAAAGAGCATGGTATTGCATTCGCGGGCTG
>NW_027351914.1:0-481 GCF_012295235.1 Primulina huaijiensis
TATATATATATATATATATATATGTATGTATGTATATATATATTCAGGGAGAGAGATTGAATTGAAGAATGAATAAGATGGTGGGGCTTTATATAGATGTGTGTTAAAGGAGAGGTTTGAAAATTGCATGTGAGGGAGGGAAGTGGGCAACTATGAAGCCGCAATTAATTTAATTTAAAGCACACACTTAAAAAATATGTCTTGGCAAAGAATTATGCAATATTTTAATATAGTTAAGCGAGTGAGAGCTTTGAAATTTGACTATTTGACTCTTTTAATTTCTGAGTGTGGAATTAGACAGTGTGTGTGTGTGTGTTTTTTTTATTAAAAAAATAAATAATAATTTTTTTTGTTTATTTGATTTGTACATGTTTTTTCCGATCAAGTTGTCACGAAATATTTGACTTTGTGATATGGGAAAGAGAGTACTGTTTTAATTAAATTTTATTTATTTACAATTTATATATTTGGTACCATATAT
>NW_027351915.1:0-481 GCF_012295235.1 Primulina huaijiensis
TTCAAGCACCCTAAACTATAGTGTGTAGCAAATACAATAACACAAAATATGACATACATAGGGTGATTAGAATATTTGCCTATCAATCTTGAAAGATTGACGTTTCACTCCAACTAACTAGTAAAAAACTTAGCTTTTGAAGGAAGACAATCTGCAAGCTTCTCCTTTGAGAACTCTTTGCTCAAAAATTAAGCCCACCACCAACTAGGTAGATCCACTCTAATTTTTCACTAGAAAAATTAGAGGATTTTTCTTTGAGAAGACTAAGGTTTCTTCATAAATTGAAGAAGCAAAATGAAGGGAATGTGAGAATTAAAATTTCGGTCCCTTGCCTTGGAGGAGAGATGGAGTTCTTTTCTTGGTTGTGTAAAAAGTGATAAAGGTGCATGAGCATGCCATGAAATTTTTAATGAAAAAGTAACCTCCAACCCTTCATCTCCCTTGCATGCTTTCTACTTGGGCTTGTAACAATTACAAGACC
>NW_027351916.1:0-482 GCF_012295235.1 Primulina huaijiensis
TGTATTAAGAGGAACAAAGCAAAAGCGTCATCGTGATGGGTACTTATTCCAAACAAGCTTTTGGGTCTGCTTATTAAAGAAAAATTAAGCGAATGCTGTATGATTGTGCTAAACGTACTGATTTTGTTAGATCATTTTTGTTTTTTCTCAAATAATGTAGAATATAATAATTCTCAATCCGGCTACTGATTATGTTACCTGGTATTTTGTCATGTTTGTACGTATCAAGTCAATTCTTTATGTTATTATTCTTGATTATTTAGGACCACTTCTTGACACGCAGGAGAATTATTTTAACTTTTTTCCATTTCTTTTGTTCCTAAATTTTTGTACATGGTTTTGTTCATAGGTACGAGGATGGAGATACAACTCTGAGAAAGCTGTGCTCAGCATCGGAGTTTATTTGGTCCAACTCTCCTCTTGAGATTCTTGGTTCAGTCACTTCTATAACATTTGATGATCCTGCATGTTCACCAGTGAAG
>NW_027351917.1:0-482 GCF_012295235.1 Primulina huaijiensis
TGTGTTACGTGGCAAGGTGCCTGACTCTCTACTTGCTATCATCTTAGCTAACTATCCAATCTGATTCTCTAGCCCCTTTATCGATGCATCTTGGCTTTGGAGTCTAGTTTCAGTGGACGAGAAAAACTTAGACATCATTTGCTCCAAATTAGACTTTTCTTCTCTAGGGGGGGTCAGATCTGTACATCGGTTGTTTCCCATATGGTTTTACTCCTTGTGGTTGATTATGACTGTTTTGACCATCCCATGAGAAGTTGGGGTGTTGCCTGCATCCAGGATTATATGTGTTCGAATACGGATCATTCTTTGGGCGGTTTTGGACTCCCATTTGATTCACTGGTGCCTGTTCTTGCACACAAAAGGGATTGCCATCTTGACAGTCCTTCGCAAAATGTTCACCTCCACACTTATCACATAATATCTCTTGAAGACGCATAGCCGTGCCACCCATATTCAAGCTGTCCAATTTCCTGTTCAAGACA
>NW_027351918.1:0-482 GCF_012295235.1 Primulina huaijiensis
ATATGTTAAAATGTGTATTTTAAATGTTTATGAAATTTTATGATGAAACATTAATGCTAAAATATATGTTGCATGTTTCGTTTAAACGAAAATGATTTATATATATATATATACGTGAATTTTTATAAGTGATGCAAATATGAAAAGTTGAAGGATGTGAATTGATTGTGACTAATATGATGATACAATGATACGATGATATGATTGTGGATATCATGAGAGAAAAGACCCTTGAGGGACCCTGTTTACGGGAGAAGGCCCAGAGGGAGCTCGACGATCGTATTTCAATCAAAATGCTAGGCCAAGACTCAGTTGACGCGTGAGAGTTTCGCTGATGTCCTCGCCGACCAATACTGTGGTTACACGTAGATGGATCCATGGACCTTCAGCAGATACGAAAGTAACAATTAACGATCAAAATTCAACCAAAAAAAACGTATACGTATATGATGAAAAGGAAAATGTATATGATGAAAGGAAAA
>NW_027351919.1:0-482 GCF_012295235.1 Primulina huaijiensis
TATAGTTGAGGGAGTATCTTGAATTTCTTCAAGTTCTATCATCTCTCCTTTTCAATCTCACAGAAATTCCTTCTCTAGAAAGGTGGTATTTCTTGAAAAAACAATTTTGCTTCCTTAGAATGTTAGAAATAGTATCCAACATAATTATTTGGATATCCCACAAAGTAACACAAAATGGATAGACTATCCAATTTGTCTCCTACTGCCTGCTTAACGTAAGCAGGACATCCCCATATTCTTAAATAAGAATATTTGGGAGTATTTCCCATCCATATCTCATATGGTGTTTTATCTACTGCTTTTGTATGTATATGATTCAACAACATTACCGCAGTTTCAAGTGCAAACCCCCAAAACGATATAGGTCATTCAGTGAATCCCATCATAGATCGAACCACGTTCATAAAAGTTCGATTATGACGTTCAGAAAAACCATCCAATTGTGGTGTCGCTGGTGGAGTCCACTGTGAGAGAATCTCATT
>NW_027351920.1:0-482 GCF_012295235.1 Primulina huaijiensis
CTGCGAAGAACTCGTCTAGGAGGCATCTCTGTACAATTCGTCCATGCCATGTAACCAACATGTATTTAATATTTAGAATGTCATGCACTTAACCTCTATGTCATGCATCATGAAAGCATTTAAAGAATTTTAGCATATAAAATATAAAGCAGTAAAAACTCACGTACTTGAGGCGTGACTTCTTGAGCTTCTCGGAGTGGCAGTACAAAACCCTTTGGGGATCCTTCGCTCTTATACCAACTGAAACGCCCTCTACTTTTTAACTTTAAAATATTATTAAAAATATTTTTTAAAAAGCAAAAAATCGAAAATCAATAATTTTAAAAAGTTACCCTTTCCATAAATCAAAATAATTTAACATTTAGAATCTCAAGTGCATAAAAATCTCTAAATCATCAATTAACAAAATTCAACTCCAACCTTGAACATGATCATATTAACTTCAAAATAAAGCATAAAAATCTCTAATTAAATCATTAACA
>NW_027351921.1:0-262 GCF_012295235.1 Primulina huaijiensis
CATCAGTGGACTGCCCATCACGAATTCTATCCCTCAAGTTCGACTTTACCGATAATGTGGCAAGATTAGGGGCCTCGCTCCTAGCATACACTGTAAGCTCAAACCGTTGTATCTCGGACTGCAACGGTCTTTGGAGTGATAGATGAGTGATAACTGCTGCTTTTCTACTCAGTGCGTCTGCCACTACATTAGCTTTTCTCGGATGGTAGCTAATGTAACAATCATAATCTTTTACTAGCTCAAGCCATCTGCGCTGTCTCAT
>NW_027351922.1:0-482 GCF_012295235.1 Primulina huaijiensis
GGTACGTTGCGTATTTTTAAAGTAAATTTTAAAAATTATAATCGTTACATTAAAGAAAATTACCATAAAATCCGAAATTTATTTTGTGTTATGATCATGAAATAAAATATTAAGAAAAACATTTCGAGTTTTTAATGTAGATCCTAAAAGGAAGAATATTTACTTTGAATTTCTACAAAAATCACTCAAAATTTAACGATTTCTCATCATAAAAGGGTCGAATATCTGCTGACCTCTCCTTAAATCTAAACGTACGACGCGATTCCTGATATAATCAAATTAAAGGGTTCTTCCCTTATTGACCAAAGGCAAGAACGGCAGTATGCCATTGAACCAAAAGGGAAATGGTAAGCATCCAAAAATCACAGGACAACTCTCCTTTGGCAGGTATAGATGTAACTGGGTGGAAATTGAATTTTATATATATATATATATAAATCCTTTGAAATTCATGCCAATTAATTTGAGGTATAATCTGGTGA
>NW_027351923.1:0-482 GCF_012295235.1 Primulina huaijiensis
ACCATCACTCTTGTGTCACATTTTATCCTCATTTCTGTGTATTTCAGGACCTGTTGGATGGGACAATATTGGGGATTGGTAGAGAAAAGAATGGGCTGTATCGATTAGATCTCTCCAGCTTCAAACTCGAGCACCGAAACAATAAGGAAAGTCAGTTTTCTAGTTTTGTTATTTCCCATTCTTGTAAGGCTTTGTTTTCTGCTTTCAATCATAAGAATAACAGTACTGATTGTGGTAGTCTTTGGCATCAACGTCTTGGCCATATTTCTCAAGTGCGAATGCAAATGATTCCTTTTTTACAAAATGCTTCTAATTTACAGCATTGTCATGTTTGTCCTCAATCTAAGCAAACACGTCTGTCATTTCCTTCTAAGCGTTCTTCTTCTTCCAGTTTTGCTTTCCAGTTGGTCCATGTGGATGTTTGGGGACCCTTCAATACCCCAACATATAATGGTGAAAGGTATTTTTTGACCATAGTTGAT
>NW_027351924.1:0-482 GCF_012295235.1 Primulina huaijiensis
TTTGGTGGATTCTAAATCATCCCTTAATAATTCATGTAGATGCAATAATAATTATAATTGATTTAAAATACACCCAAACTCAGTATCATTTCAAATTTATCATTCAAATGTCTCTCTAAATCAAATCCTCTCATCCAAACACAACTTAAGAAAGTTCTTGCAGCTTTTTTTTATAGCGTAGATGTAAAATTTTAATAATAATCCAGGTACCAACTAATCAATTTCGTGATTTTCTAAAGTGTAATAACGAACCATCGAGTAAATATTGTGATTGAATTTTAGTAACATAAAAGTACATAATCTATTGTTATTCGAAAATTTTAATTACATAAAAATTAACAAACTGAATTATCGAAAAATCCCATTACATAGAAATTGGGGCTTTCACCCCATCCTTTCCCAAAATTACTCACATGCATGTGACGTGCTTCATTTCATCACACATCATATTATTACAATTTTTTCTACTTCTTTTATAACAT
>NW_027351925.1:0-482 GCF_012295235.1 Primulina huaijiensis
TTTGTCTTTTCAAAAAATATATATAATATATAATTAGATAAGTTCTTTTCAAAAATATATTTTAATCTAATTTTACATTTTCTATACAATCATTAATTTATGTATCTTCTACACGGTATCTTTTTTTATGACAGGAGAATTCACAATAGTTATTTTTCAATGCGTACTTGGTAAATCTTTGGAATAAGGTAATAGTTTGTTAGTCATGCTAGTTAGATAAACCGCACCGGACATGTCATATGCGACAGGTTCGCCCAATAAGGTTTTTGCATAGGGAATCGAATTATTGATCATTAGTCAAACGCTCACTTGCTCCACCAACTCGAATACTTCCTCGTTGAGATGGTGTCTTTTTTTCATAGGAGAGGTGCTAAGTTTTAGTATTCTTATGCACAATATATATATTTGGTAAATTAGATCATTTGTTTTGCAATTTTAGTTGTTTTTACGTGAAATTGTTTAGGCGGAATTAGACAATTAGA
>NW_027351926.1:0-482 GCF_012295235.1 Primulina huaijiensis
AACATTTCATATTCGTAATCTTGATTTTGATGTTAACAAAACTTATTATTTTGTTTTTAACAAATTTATTTAGCGCGCAGAAAGCTGAAATTGATCGGGTTACAAACTGATCAGTTCCCGAAGCCAAAACTGAAGCTGTCGATACGCCAACTGAAAACACCAACTGATTGCCAAAATTGAATAAGTCCAACTGATATATCAAAGAACAGTTCCACCGATTGTCCAGCTGATAGGTGGTTCAACAGTAGACATTTTTAGAAGTCTGGCCAGTTGATGAAGATCTCAACTGATGAAGAACCCAGCAGAACAAAAGAACTGATACAGTTCACCAGACCAGTTCAGAGAACCAATTCAGAATCATCAGTTGTAACTGATCTGTTTGCATGTCACGACAAGACTATTTAACGGAATCTAGCTAAACGCGATATTCAAGGTATAAGCTACAAGATACCTCACAGATGAATGTACAATAATGGACGTTG
>NW_027351927.1:0-483 GCF_012295235.1 Primulina huaijiensis
ATAGGTATCACGAAATCAATAAAAATATGTTCGCAATCGAAGGATTGCGTCGAAACCTACTAATACAAACCCCGCGCCGTATCTGTTTTGAACAATTACATAATGCTCCACCATGTTATGTTTTTTGACTTTTAAAGATCCAACAATTACATGATTCTCCACCATGTCACCATCAATTTAACAGGGCAAAATTTCATCTAAGTATTTGAATTTCTGTTGATACACGATAATTGCAAAACGTATTTACAATGTCGTAGTACTGTCCAGAAACAGTCATACTTGTTCAAAAAATGTGAGGTCGAAGATCATCAAGCCGGTGTTCTTTGCTGATTTCTTGCACTCACTTCTGCGGATTGAGTAGCTTCCTCATGATATGGAATTGGATCCATATGTATCACGACATCAATAAAAATATGTTCGCAACCGCAGAATTGCTGGGAAACCTACTAATCCAAACCCTGCGCCGTAGCCGTTCTGAACAAT
>NW_027351928.1:0-483 GCF_012295235.1 Primulina huaijiensis
CTTAATACAAGAAGTTATTGAACAAGTACAGAAGACACTTTGGTTGAGGAAGACTCTTTTTATTGAACACTCAAATATATTACAGAGGTTCTTGTTCCTTTAGGAACAAGACTATTTCTTAGCCTAACATCTCTAGAGTGAGAAAATTCAGTGTAGGGAGAATTTTCCGTTTTTTCGAAGTGTCCTGCTAAGTGAAGTATGGCTTGCTTATATAGCCAAGCACTACACACAACCACCGCTGGATAACAGCCGCGTGGCAACATCCTAGAAGTGGGCAGTTTTTCCCAGTTACGGGTAGTGATAAAGCCACTTGTACAATTATTCCTAAAAACAAAATACATGGACCCAAAAGTGGTCCTAGGAAATAATGGAGGACAGTACTCCGGAACAGCTGTCTTTCAGACGAGGTCTTCACATGGCCTTGTCCTTTCCTTTATCTTCTTCTTTTGGTTGGTTGGAAGAAGATGCTTCTTGTTCACAGAG
>NW_027351929.1:0-483 GCF_012295235.1 Primulina huaijiensis
AACACAACAACATATACATAAGATCATGTGAGCAGCAAGGAATCGATTTCTACTTACGACCACTAGAAGAAATGATAATCTTACTCATTTGGTAATGTTCCTACTACATAAATCCAAATAATCATCCATTAATCCATAATGTTGAACTTAATCACCAATCCCCAACTTCACCTTCAATGATATCCCAATAAAATGAAGAATAACTTACTCACTTATAATCCCCTTACCTGAAAGATTAAGTTTCCAACTCCAATGGAGATGATAATTGCTTGAATTAATGAGAATATAAGAAGAAGAACGAAGAACCCTAAGTTTCCCCAAACCGACAGAAAGATAGAAAAAGAGAAGGGAAATGAGATAAAATGAACCCAACCTCCCATCTTATGCCTTAAACACTCAAAACACGTTTTTTGTTGTACACGGCGCTGGGTCGGTCGAGTTTTACCGCCCCATCTCCTAGCCATGACCGTGCGCGGTTCGACT
>NW_027351930.1:0-468 GCF_012295235.1 Primulina huaijiensis
CATGAACAACATATAAAAAATATCCTGGAGTCCATGCCACTTGCTTGGGATTTTATTGTAAATTCCGAACCACAGAGTTGGGCAAATGCATTGTTTCTTGGCAATAGATGGGGTGTTATAAATAATAACATCGCCGAATGTTGGAATAATTGGGTTAAAGCAGCTCGTTATCTCCCTATCGTGGGTATGGTGGACCATATACGAGTGCAGATAATGAACATGTTGCACCAACGACGTGAATCAACAGCTATGATGGTTAAAAAATTAAGTCCAAAAAAGGAGAAAGCTATTGGTAGTGTATATGTGGAATCCCGAAAGTTGAGAGTGCACCGGTCTTGTAATTGGAGGTTTGAAGTAGTCGATGGTGAAAAATAATTTGCTATTGTAGATATTGGCAAATCAACAAGCTTCCTTGCAAGCATACTTGCGCCGCTATTGAGTCGAAGTCGATGTCGTTTTATGATTTTT
>NW_027351931.1:0-483 GCF_012295235.1 Primulina huaijiensis
TATTTTTATTACACGATTAATTTTTATTAATTAATATAAGATATTCTAAAGGTATTTTTCAAGAATTGAGATTTACTGGGTATTTTTCAAGAATTATATTAATTTTTAACGGTGCGCAAAATTTATCGAATTGGGGGACTTTTTGAGGATTCGGCTAATATTTTCAAAAACTTTTCAACACGAAAAATTTTTCGGGCGTGTGTTTGGACTTAATGGGACTACTTTTAAGCTTGTTGGGCTTAAAATCATTTTTAAACCTTTAATTAACAACTTATGCCCATTATATTATTAATTATTAATTAAATACATAATAAATCCCTAAGGACCCACTAAACCTAACACCATAACTTCCATCAGCCGACACCCCTATTTTCAGAACCTCTTCCTCTCATTTTCACGCAAGCACCAGCTGAGAGGCTTCGGCCAAGTGACTTCCTTAAAAAAAAAATTCACCCGGCAACTTCCCGACGCTCGTTCTTCGAT
>NW_027351932.1:0-483 GCF_012295235.1 Primulina huaijiensis
ATGGTGGGATTTATCGGCACAAGCTACATTTAGTTGGGGGCAATAAAAATGTGAAAGTTTTTCCGAAATGTCCAGAACATGTTAAGGAAGAAATTAAAGAGTTCATGCAAAAAAAAATAGTGTTTTAAACAATCAAATGGATGATATTCCTCTTTAGATGATATTGTTGATTTGGAAGAAGAAGATGAAGATGAAGATGATATTCAAACTAAAATGAAAGGGAAACGACCAACATCCGGTTCAAGTATCCCTCCTACGGTGCAGGGTAAAAAGTGTAAACTAGCAGCGCCTATTGATCTTTATTTTGTGAAAGATGTAGAATAAATTGTCAGACAGAGACGTGCGAAAAATAAAGGTCAGTATGATAAAAATAAGAAGAAATTAAGAGAAGATACTATTCAGAAATTTGCTACGTGGATGTATGATGTCGGAATTCTTTTTAATGCTGTTAAATATGATTCTTTGCAACCCTGTATTGATGCT
>NW_027351933.1:0-484 GCF_012295235.1 Primulina huaijiensis
ATTACCTTTAAAATTCGAAATCTAACTTAGAACAACAAGAACGAGTTGTAGTAAGTCTAACATTAAGATTTTCTCACGACTTCCGATGAAAACGACGACCGATGGGCGACGGCCGATTTCAAAACTAAAAAGAAACATCGAAAATTTGGTATTAAAAGAAAATTTATGTCGCGGGCTTTCCGAATCTACAATCGATTTTGAAAATCGACGACCGACGATGAAGTTATGGTCATTTCAAGTAACGAAAATTGTGATGGTTTGAGGGAGAAGAATGGATATGCCACAGGGAGTGCAGAGAGTGAATAAGAGAGAAAAAATTGATTGGGGCTGGTCAACAAAAATTTTAAAATAAAGCATACCTACAATTTTTTTAAAAAAAAATAAGTGGGGCTAGAGCCCAACCTAGCCCCCAACACAGCTCCGCCCTTGACGACCGGATAACTTATTTCTCTTCTAACTTGCACTAAAAATTTAGAAGAACTTT
>NW_027351934.1:0-484 GCF_012295235.1 Primulina huaijiensis
AAGGTAAATGTTATGTAGATTAAGTATATTGTTGTAATTTTATTTTTTTTAAAAAATGAAATGAGTTCTTCTCCAACCACTCAAATTTTAGATTATATTGACTTTAGGATTTTATTTCTAAACACTAATACTTTTGCTTCTCACCCTACTTCCAAAAAATTTCTAGAAAAATCATTTTCAAATAAGCAAAAGATCTCCCAAATACTTTCCTTGTCTAATAAAGCTCGGATATCTGGATTAATAAAAAACAAATAAATCAACGAATAATATACCAATTGTACATTTAAATTTTCACACCGGTCCATTCGGCGCACTGGAAAAAGATAACCCTCTTCCTCAACTCCGTCTTGGTGTGGCGGATTTAGACCCGCCTAAACAAGACTTAAGCGGCTTCGGAACAGGTCTCAAGTTTAGCCGGACCAGCCTCGGTACCCCGACCCGTACATATTTATATAAAATAATATATATTATTATTAATAAAATT
>NW_027351935.1:0-484 GCF_012295235.1 Primulina huaijiensis
TTTAAATATATTAAGAACTGAAGTTCTTATAAGTATAAATAAGTCTTAAAACCGATGACTCGAAGCTCAATAAACAGATTGGAAATCAAAACCGAAGACTTCACAAAACTGCACTGGAAAGACCTATATCAACTGAACTGTTCAAAACTGAGAAGACATCAGTTAGAACTGATATTGTCCAGCTGAACTGATCTATCAACCAGTTTGACTCCTGATCAGTTAGCCACGTCATCAGTTGTATCAACTGACAGTCCGTACCAAAGCAGAATAGAAGAAATAGAACAGTCTGATATTTCGTACCACTGTCAGATAAAGACATCTACATGAACTAAACGACGATTCAACGAATATTAATCATTAAATGCATTCGATGTGATAGTTGGAATCGAATACTATATATGGCCGATCGATTCAGTTGAAGAAGGTTGGTGAAAAACACTGAACGAACTATCTACAATCATCAATCAGTTGCGATACATTCTCA
>NW_027351936.1:0-484 GCF_012295235.1 Primulina huaijiensis
CTAAAAATCACATGTATCAATCTTATATAAATAAATACAAGATTTTCTAAAAATCACAGGTATCAATCTAAAATAAGATAGTGGTGATCTTTATTAAAAATAAAATAAAATAAAATTGTTTATAAAAACAAAACCGAACAATACCCCACTTTTTATTGCTCGGGTTGGACCCAAGCCAATGAAACTAATGGGGCACTTTCAACTTGGTCATTACCAATATTACGAGCCTGCGTTAATTTCCAGCCCTTCTAAATAAATCCACATTCCCAAAAAACAAACCCCAATTTAATATTGGGAGGTTCTAAAAAAAAGTATATATGAATATTTTGATAATCGTGGCAAAATTCCGATATAATAAATAAAACATATTTATGCAAATTTTTTTATTTATTAAAAAAACAAAATTGAGAGTTTAATTTTGTTGTGTCTAAATGCTGATTCACGCTTTATAAAAATAAGAAATATTTTTACAATATATTTTATA
>NW_027351937.1:0-525 GCF_012295235.1 Primulina huaijiensis
GAGTTGCTGTCAAAAATGGTTTCGTTGGGGTGAATGGACTGCAACAAATGGACCAACACCCTCCTAACACACTTTATTACATGCCTAGATGCAGCCTTGAACGCATGGAACCGAGCCAACCCCTGAAATCACAAAAATAATACCAAACGTGAAGCACAAGTGGGAGCCAAAAATTATGTGCAGATTTTGTTCAAGTTGCTGTTCAAAAATCGGTTTTACTTCATGAATCATGTACATGTGATGTTTTAAAATAATTATATGACTTGATTGAAGAGAAACGAAGGATATAAACATGCCTGAAAGTTGTTTTCGAAAAAAAAAACAAACAAACAATTACGACGAACGCGCCGCGACGGTGACGGAGTTTCTTTTCTTTTCTATTTTTCTCTCTTATTTCTCACTTGCAAGTCACGATTTTTCTACTGAATTCTCTCTGAAATTTTCGAGAACATGGGGAGGAAAATGGCTAGGGAAATGAAGGGAAGGTTTGCAAGATAAAAGGGAGAAAATAAATCTTGCTATCCT
>NW_027351938.1:0-484 GCF_012295235.1 Primulina huaijiensis
TTTATAATCGAATTTCTTGTAAATCACAATTTACTATAAATAATTGATGTTAAAATAATTAATGTCTAACATTAATTATTTATTTTATGAGAAAATATACACATATTTTGTAGTTTTAAACTTAAGGGCCCAAATAGACATTTTTCACAAAAAAGTTTTTGGCCCATTTAAATTTCATAAAATATCAACCATCCTAATGGTCCAACAAACTTAGGGCTCATGATACTTTGATATCCCAAAACATTTTTGGAAACCCTAGCCGTCATCGTCGTTGCCGAAGCTTCCTCGTCGGATTTCGGCCAACAAAATTTTTTTTTATTAAAAATACTGGGGCGTTTCGGGCAGTCCCATCCGAAATGGGTAGCCCCTCGGGTAGCAACCATACGCCGAAGCAGCCCTTAAACTCAGCAATCGATTCGTTGTGTCGATTTCCCATGCCGTTAGAAATAAGTTCTCAATATAATATCATGTATTTGCTACACAA
>NW_027351939.1:0-484 GCF_012295235.1 Primulina huaijiensis
TTTCATAAATGACCAAAATAAGAGATCCGTCTCACAAAATACGACCATTGAGATTGTCTCACACAAATTTTTGTTTTAAATTCTAAGAGTTGGAAATGGTTTTTTGTTTAAATTTTTTATTTATTTTTTAAATATAAGAAACATCGTAAAATATTTTATTAATAATATTATTTAGCAAAACAAAGATAATTAAATTTATAATGACTGGATTTTATAATATAATTGAATATTTTTTTGTCAAGATAAAAATAATTTGTTTTATTTGG
The DNA here is from genome assembly GCF_012295235.1 of Primulina huaijiensis. Classification (NCBI taxonomy): domain Eukaryota; kingdom Viridiplantae; phylum Streptophyta; class Magnoliopsida; order Lamiales; family Gesneriaceae; genus Primulina; species Primulina huaijiensis. Next base: position 267 of record NW_027351939.1, read on the forward strand.
AATGTAAGATATATATTTGTTAAAACGTATCCAATTTATGAGATTAATTTTTACTCTAGAATGATAATTTAATTTCAAAGAAAAAAATATGAGAAAAGATAAAATTGATATTCGGAATATTTTAATCATTTTAAAAATACATAAAATCAATCCACATTACAGCTACATTGAGGAGTTCTGGGCTCTTAGGAATGTTCCTCAGATCAACACTCTCGAAC
>NW_027351940.1:0-484 GCF_012295235.1 Primulina huaijiensis
TCCGGAACCTGGATGATACGCTAAAGATCGTAAATGATATGGTTGAAGGAACAAAGAAAGCATCAGGCCTCATTTCAACACCTTCCAAGATCTCGAAGAGCCAAATATAGCCAATCTTCATGAGCATTTTCGGCTACCCACGTTTTTAATCGGTCCGTTTCACAAATTCTTTTCCGCGGCCTCAAGCAGTTTGTTGACGCAAGACAGGAGCTCCATTTATTGGCTGGATACCCAAAAGACGAGTTCTGTTCTTTACGTAAGCTTCGGGAGTCTCGCGGCAATGGATGAAAAGAATCTAATTGAAGTGGCTTGGGGTCTGGCCAATAGTATGCAGCCATTCTTGTGGGTGGTCAGGCCTGGATTAGTCCAAGGCTCGGAGTGGCTCGAATCGTTGCCGGATGAATTCATGGAGGTTACTGGTAAAAGGGGATACATTGTCAAATGGGCACCTCAGCAAGAAGTGCTATCTCATCCTGCCGTTGGT
>NW_027351941.1:0-484 GCF_012295235.1 Primulina huaijiensis
ATTCATTATTATTCTGGAATTTAAATTCCTCCTTTTCTTAGCTCAGTTTGATTTGAAAATGGTATGTAGGCTGGAAACCAATAACCACCATGTGTGCGAAAGCCGCTAAGAAAAAAATTGGTAAAACAACGCCACGTATCATATTCAATTTGATTCCAAGCCTCAGATGATATCAGAGCCATGGAAATAATTTGGTTTATGATTTAGCACTTTTATTCAATGAATATATTTGGTAGGAAAGAAACTGTTCAAAACAGTTTAAATGAAGAATACGATTTACCTGATAATTTAGATTTATTGAATAAATGAACTATTCTTAAGATATAATCTAAAATGATCTATAAGTTAGGAACTTTTGAAAGAATTGGTTTTCAAACAAGTAGTCAAAACTACAGAATCATCGATACATCTTCATAATGAAGAAATGGTTATTAGATTATTAAACAATAAAGATATTTCACCTTATATGAAAAATTATAGATTT
>NW_027351942.1:0-484 GCF_012295235.1 Primulina huaijiensis
GTTGCTTGTTAAGCTTTTTGTTGATCGACAAAAGACTTGTAGAACCATATTCTATACAAAAGACAAGGAAAAAGTACTCCTGTGATTTCCTTTGTCACTGCACATTATATTATTTACTTACAGGCATTTGTTTGTTATTTTTTCACTTATTCATATGTCCAAAATTTGATATGATAAATTGTACTTCAATCAGTTACCAAGTGTCGAGAATCGTATACGGAAATGAAATTGTGAAACATGCAGATACTGGTGAAGACACTGTAGTATATGGGACTTGAGGGCATATACGCGAAAACTATCTACACTGGAGGGCCTTCACCACCTATACAGCTTTGGCTCCAATAAGGTATGTCCAAGACTAACAAAGTGTTGATCTCATAATCTTTATTTACTGACTAATTAACGACTTCCACCATCTTTAAAGCTTGATCGACACTGCTCTTGGATCCTTGAACTTGCCCATATTAGTTAAAAGGAATCTGTC
>NW_027351943.1:0-485 GCF_012295235.1 Primulina huaijiensis
ATATTATCTTAGAGTTTTATTATTTTATAAAAGTTTTACTGTATAAAGATAAATAGGGGCGTATTTTGTACATGTGACCAGAACAGGATTGCTTTATTTTTTTTAGCTAAAAAGTTTTTAAAAAATATATTTTTAATATTTTTGTCACCATAAAATATCTATGTAATTTTAAAATCCTGGTTGTGTTACTGCTCATACAATATCCTGAATTTTTTTTTCTTTTAAATATGAATAATATTCTGGCCAATTTTTTTCTTAAAAAAAACATATGATCAATTAAGGATGTCAATTTGGGTAGATTGGGTCGGCTTGATCAATAGTACTATTTAAAAATTGTTCAACCCGAACCCGAGCCAACCCGAAAACAATAAACTCGAACCCGAACTCGAATCAACCCGATCAACTAGATTAACCCGATTTCGATTTTTTTAAAATAAAATTCAAAATAAATATAATAATTTTTTAATTTAAACACATAATAACAA
>NW_027351944.1:0-485 GCF_012295235.1 Primulina huaijiensis
GCAATCACCAAGGAAATAAGCTTGAGTCGGTTTTTCTGTCATGGGACTTGGAGGTGATCGGGCTCCTTGTTGAGGGGGGGCTGGAGGGTTACGGCTTGGGGTCAGGGCTCGGTCAAGGGATGGTGTAGTCAGGGGAAGAGTCCTAGCCAGGCTAGGACTCGAGATAAGGGCTGGTGAAGGAGTCCTAGCCACGCTAGGACTCTCACCCGAGAGGGTGCTGCTGCACGCCATGGTGCAGCAGCGTGCAGGCGTCGCTGCGGTGTAGCCAGGGGTCACGTGCTGGGCTAGGATGGCTCACTAAGGTCCTAAGAAGGTGCACAACATGTTGGTTCAGGGGCTGGGGCGTCGGATAGGGTCCTAGGCACCAAAAATCTCGGCCAGGAAGGGGTTGGAGTTGGGGCTTCGTTCTCGGGTTGGGGTTGGTTCCTAGGAGTCCCAAGGGTCCAGTAGGGTGCACTAAGGGGTTGGTCAGGGTTTGGCTCAAG
>NW_027351945.1:0-486 GCF_012295235.1 Primulina huaijiensis
GCTGCCTAAACTGGACATGGACTGGACTCAAGACTCTTTCTGGGCACAATTTAGAAGTCCTTGGCTTGATAACTGCGCAAATTTCTTGCCACTGTGCTAATCGTAAACTACTAATATATGTTTATGTATATCAATATATATATAATATTATGTGTGTGTATTCATATCTTAGGCTTCAATTCGGGTCTGGACAGTAAGGAATCGGATGTCGGCACGATTTTGTGTTTTATTATCTGGGAATATTGAGTAAAGGGCCTTACGGATCATGATGTAAAGAATAATATGACCTGCTAACATGCATAATAATAGTGGAATACTTTGTGTTATTTGTGTTTTTTTTTTTTGCAGTGTTAATGACTAGTTCTTTATCATTGTTTATTAGTGCATCCATAATAAGAACGATATTTCATTCAAATATTTGTGGACCCCATAATCCACATTATCAATCAAATATTTCTCTATTCAAATATCTCATATTTCACAATC
>NW_027351946.1:0-1162 GCF_012295235.1 Primulina huaijiensis
ATTGGTTTATCCAATCGACGAACCGACTTCAGTTTTGAGATCGTTCACACGAGGTCTTCGATTTGAGGTATAAATTTTATATTTTTGGTGATGTTTGAAATTCGTTGATTTTTGGAATAAATCCGATAAATTGTTAAATTATACTGAAATTGAAGATTTTTGAATAGTGTATGATTTTAACGGAGAAGAGATGATTATAGTGATGTTATTTTGAATTTTTCCCAATTTATTGTAATTAGGGAATTTTAATCATTGGAGTGAGATTGAAGAAGTATTTGTCAGTTATTATTAATTCTGATAAATATATGCGGTAGAATTATGCTATGATTTGAATTTGATATGAATTTTTGAAGTTTCAAAAGATATTTGAAACTTATATTGTTGACTTTGAATGAGGTTATTGATTCAAATGAATATGTTATTGATGTAGATATATTATTATAGTGATATCTTCAAGCTACATCGACTGAAACGAAGAATTGAGGTATGTTGTGACCGGGTAACATACGACAGGTATCTGTATTATATGATATATGTTTGATTGATTGGATTGAGATACATGTCTATATGTCTTATTTGTTGAGTTGATGTGACATACATGACATGCACGTTGAGCTATGATCCTTGGATACCCTGATATGATTTGATTTGATTCTGGGGTTTGTGAACACGATGCTATGTTTGGTATTACATGACCCTTAAAGCATAGACATTAGTGGCCCGGATGATTTGATTGAGATTTGGGATTTGATGGCGCTTTGTCGACGCTATCATACGATTATCCCTGATTGAGGCCGGTGTGCCATCTCGAACATTGATTTGATAGCGATTCGATTGACTCTGACATGTGCTCAGTGGATGGGCATTTGACCTGATACATCCACGACATACATGCATTGCATATCATATATCATTGTTTAGATATCTGTGGTATATATTGTGGTTGCTTCAGACTGAGCTTTGCTCACCCCAGATGGGGCTGTTGTTGTCTTTGTATGTGGACAATGACAGGTACTCCAGGATATCAGGAGACCGGAGATGGTACTTCTGGAGGGAGTCACAGTTTGAGCTGAGGTTTATGTTTTTCCCAATGTATATAAAGATCTATATACCGGGGCATGTCTCGAGGATATGATTTGTTGTTGTATGAGTTGTTTTGATT
>NW_027351947.1:0-486 GCF_012295235.1 Primulina huaijiensis
CTTAATTGTTTTCAAGTAATTGTTAAACAATGCCGGATGTCGACGACGCTTCGGACGTGAGGCATGACATTTAAGTGGTATCAGAGCATTTAGGTTCATAATCCCGCTGGGATTTTGATAAACAAAATTTGACTGATTATGCTGGGATTTTGATAAACAAAATTTGACAAAGTCAAATTTTGTCGAAAGCCTAGTGCATTCCAATCTAAGTCCAACTTTCATTTGTTCCCTAAATTTTGAACAGCTCCAAATTCTATCCCTCCAATTGTTCTACAAAATTCTCAGTATCGAAAATTCCACGACTGCTTTGTTTCTATTATTTGTGCCTTTTCTATCCTTTATACGATTCTGATATTTTCCTCAACTTATTCTAGGAAATGGCTGCTCCACGTACTCACGCTCAGGCTGCCCTCCGTATGCGCTAGCTCACGATAGATAACTAGGCTAGGGAGATTGCGACTTTGAAGGCGCAACTGGCTAAGGAAA
>NW_027351948.1:0-486 GCF_012295235.1 Primulina huaijiensis
TGTGCTGTATGAGATAATCAAGAAGGCGGGATCCACTCCATTTACGGCTTGGAGGATCGCATTCTTCGTTCCGGGGTGGCTTCATGTGATCATGGGTATTTTGGTGATGACTCTGGGCCAAGATCTGCCTGATGGGAACCTGAGCACGTTGCAGAAGAAGGGAGAAGTTGCGAAAGATCAGTTCTGGAAGGTGTTTCGCTACGCTGTCTCTAATTACAGGACCTGGATTTTTGTACTCCTCTACGGATACTCCATGGGAGTTGAGCTGTCCACCGATAATGTCATCGCTGAGTACTTCTACGACAGATTTGACCTGAAGCTCCATACTGCCGGAATCATAGCAGCCACATTCGGCATGGCTAACCTGGTTGCTCGCCCATTCGGCGGATACGCGTCCGATGTTGCAGCCCGGAAATTCGGGATGAGGGGAAGGCTCTGGATCCTATGGACCCTACAAACAATGGGAGGAGTGTTCTGTGCACTTCT
>NW_027351949.1:0-486 GCF_012295235.1 Primulina huaijiensis
GTTGTACCTGTCACCTGCAATCACACACAATAAATAATCTTGGTATCAACATCTATTTGGGTCGTAAACTGGTTAATCTTTTAGGAACTCGGTTTTGGATCAGTCTAACTGACTTTCCAGGTTGTTGTGTTCCAAATGGTTTTTCTCGCTTTGTGTATGTTTGGTTAATTGTGTGCAGAAGAAACATTAAGACTTTTAACCTTTTTCAACTTATTGTTCTTCCGATATCTCTTCTGAACTGGCTTACAGTTATAATAATTGTAATAGACATTCCTAGAGTGCTGATTTTTGTAACTGAACCGCTTAGGTGTCCAGTTTTGTGAATCAGTTGGACTCTCAGGGCTACATCCAATTCCATACCGTTTTGCCTTGTTTATATTTTCAATCGGTTGGACTATAGGTTTACTTGGTTCTGAAAATTCATTTACCAAATCTGATTTTACAAAGTTAATATACTTTCCTTTGTGCTCATTCAACTTTGGCATC
>NW_027351950.1:0-487 GCF_012295235.1 Primulina huaijiensis
TTTGAGGTCGACTTCTCCTTCGACGATTTTAATCTCTTCCCACACCCTTTTGTTCTGATATCAGACGGATCAATGATACCAATGGTCCCGTCTGTGGCTCTTCTACTTTGACTTCCACCGCTTAATGTTGTATCAATATTCATCTCCTTCATTTTACTGCCAATATAATCAAATTGTGCGGACAAGAAGTTTGTTCCCTCAACAGTCAACGATGCAACATCAACTAATGCAGAAGATTTGTAGGATAACCTCAAATGTCTTGACATCAAACACCTTTTTGGGTCGTCCATCACATTTTGCTCGTCCATAGGAAATAATGCTACATTTTTGGCATCTTGAGTCCAACGTTTTAGAATGTACTTATCAGGCAAATGAAAAACTTGATTTATACGAAAAAATGCTAACATATGCCTGCACGGGATTCCCTCAAACTGAAATTTCATACAACTGCAAGATATATAATCTCCTTGAATGGCATGAGTAAGCA
>NW_027351951.1:0-487 GCF_012295235.1 Primulina huaijiensis
ATAAAAATCTATCAAATCCATAAAAGTCTATCATTTGAAAAAGTCGTTAAAAATCATCAAAACTCTGAATTGAATACACCCCACTAAGGAATTTAATTGAGCTGGTTTTGGTTGCTTGTTATTTTTAAAAATTTTATTAGGCAGAGTTTTTCAAGATATTTTTATCGAGGTGAATGATATTTACCCCTTAGAGAGTATATTATGAGAAGTTTGACCTAAAACAACCAAATACTAACTGCACGTGTTAATTTGGGCAAAATTAGGTTACGCAAGGCTTCTTCTCCCTCCCTCCCTTGTTCACGATTAACAAGAAATTGGACAACTTCACCTTCAGTTCTTGCGCGCTTGGATCGGAGATAGTGATGGGTGGAATTGGACTTGGATACCTTTTAAACGGACTAATTGTTGGGGTGTTTCATTTCAAAAAATAAAGGGAAAGATACCATCTTCTTCAGTGAATTTCTCTTGTGCATCAATTTCTTCCGTT
>NW_027351952.1:0-487 GCF_012295235.1 Primulina huaijiensis
TTCAAATTTTCAAGATATAAAATCTTGAGTTTGGATTTTCTAAGTACGCTTAAATTCGAACTTTGAAATTAAATTCGAGAGTTATCTTCTAGTTTTGAGTTTTTTTAAACATTTGTGCTTAAATACAAGTTTTGCAAGATTTAAACTCTTAGAATTGGATTTTTAAGCTTAACGCTTAGAATTTGAAATTAGAAATTTTGTATACTATCTTAATAGCGTTCTAAACATTTCAAGATCGTGTGACTTTAAGATTTGTAGTGCTACTATTTTAAAGCCGTAGTCGTTGTATCTTAGGAAACGAATTGCCCAATCGTGAGCACCGAGACGAAGCAATATAGTTTTAAGGAAAAATAGTCAAACTTTTGTCTCAACTATTTTCTCGTAGCTATTTGGTTCACCTATTTCTATCTTGAGATTTCCTAATACAAAATGAAAAAATACCTACCAACAATCTTAAAATGATATTTGAACCAAAATGGCCTCAACA
>NW_027351953.1:0-1021 GCF_012295235.1 Primulina huaijiensis
ACCTAGTCATTAGCACCCCACTAACCTAATTCAGCTGCCCACCCTACTCCAATCAGCCTCCTCCTTCGTGTACTCCAGCAGCAAGATTCGGTGCTCCATTCTTCCTTCAAGCTCAAGCTTTTCTCCCCCGCCTCGTGTCACTTCGGGCCTTTGTACATCAAATATTTAATCAGGCGCGCCACGTATCTTTGTTTTTGCATCATTCACGCTATATACTTTCTGTCATGTGTGATTTATTCGAAAGTTTCATAGTTCTTTAATGGTGGTTGTGTTTTTGGCTTTGAAAGTACATGAAAACGATTTTTTCTTGTGCATAACTCATGTGTGTGTCACCATGGTGCAAGGGCTGCCGAACAAGGGTCCTAAGGGGCTGATTATGTTGAGGAGAATGATGTCTCTAGGCTGGAGTCGAGACTTGGTGGTATAAGATGTGTGCCGTGAGGTGTTTGTCAAGGGGTGGTTCGGTTTTGGGTTAGTGCGAAGGCTAGGTGTGGTGCAGCCGTGCATGGTGAGATCTTGGCCAAGAAGCTGACCCAATTGGGTCCATGACGGTGCTAGGATAAAGCCGTGAGCTGCTGGCCTGGGTTCAGCAGGGGAATGAAGGGGTAGGTTGTGGGTGGCTCGGTTGGTTTGTTTCGGGGTTTCGGGTGTAATGTGTGTGGCTAGTTGCTTGGGGCAGTAGGATCTTCTAAAATTTTTCAAGTGGTGCCTCTTGAGTTCGGTCTTGCTTCCAAAATAGCTTGTTAGGTGCTGGACACGTCCGCTTTTGGCTAGAATCGGTATAAACGTTGCTTGGTGGCATTTCAAGTTTGGGGCAGGGAAGTTGCAATTTTCCAGCAACTTTCCAGCAGCTGTAAGAGGTTGGTCTCATGAATTTAGGGGCTGGAATTGTTGGGTTTTAGGACTTTTAAGTGTTTGTAAGATATGGTAAAGAGTTGGGAAAATTTTGGTTAAGTTTTGAGTCGATTCGGGTTAAAACCGAGACTCCGGTACAAGTTTTAAAACGAATCAGTTAAGTTTT
>NW_027351953.1:2196-3598 GCF_012295235.1 Primulina huaijiensis
CCGGTCGCCAGTTACCGGTCAGTTCAGTTGTTTCACCCAGTATACTGTGGCAGTAGTCTGATCAGACATACATTATTAAGTCCGGTCGCCAGTTACCGGCCCGGTCGCCAGTTACCGGTCAGTTCAGTTCAGCTCAGTTCAGGGACCACTTGCGTAGACCATAATCTCACCAGAAAATTATTACAAGTTATTTCATTACAGGGCTCCAAGGAGCAAACATTTTCACTATGATATTTTCAGTTCAGTTATGCACGTACTATAATTACCATTGAAATGATATTTTACGTTACACCTCATTACAGGATATTTTCACTTGCATGCGACTTTATTATTTATTTAATTGTTATTTACGATATATGCATGCTGAGTCTTTAGACTCACTAGACTTGATTGTTGTAGGTACTGATGATGTCGGGACCGAGGGCGGGGATCAGTGAGCCAGCTCGAGTCGGCAGTAGTGGGACCCGAGAACCTCATTTTCAGCATTTATTATTTTTATTGCTCAAACATTTTTATCTACCGTTGGATAAATTTTTTTTACAGTTATTTTTACAACATTAATTTCTTCCGCTGCTATTTTTAAACATGATACATTATTTAACAGTTTATTTTATGAACTGAATATTTCATTTAGTTTAAAAAGAAAATTTTTAATTTTCCGCAAATTTTCAAGTAAGGATTTCTAGGCCTTTACAGCTGGTATCAGAGCAATGGTGCTGTATAGGGTTGCACTACTACTGATCTCGAGAAGCTCACGAAGTCACGTCTTCGGTTTGTAAGTTTTACATTTACGTATTTTATTTAAAGCATGAATTATTTAACAGCATGTTTTCATGAATTATTTTACGTCCTGATTTTTATTGTGCAGTATTTAAATTTAAATTAAATTATGGAATTATGCATGTTGGTTACGTATGGGTTATGTATGGCACAGGATGCCCCCTAGACGCATTCCCGAGAGCACTAGAAATGAGGAGCCTCGCCAAGAGGACAGGGAGGAGCAGAGGCAGGAAGGAGATTTACCCCCTCCGCCTCCACCGGACATGAACGCCCAGATGCTAGCTGGGATGACTCAGTTCTTCGCACAGTTTGCGGGGAACCATGCTGTGGTGACCAGGCCGACAGGGCCCGAGGCTGTCTATGAGAGATTCATGAAGATGCGTCCGAAGGAGTTTTCAGGGACGTCGGACCCCATGATTGCCGAGGGCTGGATCAAGTCCCTCGAGGTTATCTTCGAGTTCATGGAGCTTGGAGATGCAGATCGAGTTCGTTGTGCCTCTTATCTATTCGGAGGAGATGCCCGCTTATGGTGGGAAGGAGCTTCAGTAGCCCTTAACTTGGCTACCCTGTCATGGATACGTTTCACGGAGGTATTCTACTCCAAATATTTTACGGAGGAGGT
>NW_027351954.1:0-487 GCF_012295235.1 Primulina huaijiensis
TGGATTGACAAATCAACTAAACCCGAATTACGAATTTTAAGTATTATTTTTAAAATTTTTTTTCCACGTATTAAATTAATTAACTTGCACCTTAATTATTTGTTACTTATGAAATGTATTGAAAAACTCCTAGGTATAAAAATACACCTTGAGGCTCTAGCTAATACTAAATATGTAAAAATTAAAATTCAAATTAATGTCACTGTTAGTTTAGTTGAAAGCACTGAATAAATAATTAAACCAGACTTCGGAGAGGGATATAAAATTTATATTGGCTTGAAGAATGAATTATTTGCACATATATATGGAAATGGAGTACAGAGAAAGTGAAATAGATTATCATACTTACTAATTTTAGTCAATAATTAGATAAAATAATTGTCCGTACGTGCATCGCACGGGTGAAAAACTAGTATATGGAAATGGAGTATTTCTCTGTTGTAGTTTATATTCTAATTGATTTTTGTATGTTTGTCCCTAACTTAGT
>NW_027351955.1:0-487 GCF_012295235.1 Primulina huaijiensis
GGCAGCCCTTTTGTGCATCAATACCATGAATTTAAAAGCATGAAATTCAATGTTTTAACATGTACAAGCCATTAAAACGAAAATATATAAGAGGAGATCATGTTTTTCATTATTTTATGTTAAATACACATAATATGGTATAAACGATGAGTGAAGGAGGATTAAAGTGTGCCCTTGCGTATTTCACGCACGAAAAACAATTCTTGACGCGAGGGACATTGGCGGAGAGACGGAGGAGAAGACCTTGCTGAAGTTTCCCTTCAAATTCACGTGAATGGTCCTTTAAAAAGCGTGTGTGTGTGGGTGTGCTGATGAAGGAGGGGTGGGGAGAGAAAACCTAGGTTTTTTGTGTGATATGAAGTGTTTTGTAGTTTAGAAACTCCTCAATTTTATATAAATAATTGTGTAGGAGTTTAGATCTAATAAACTTAGTATAATAGGCCCATTATAGTGTAGGTAAAATATTTCGTTTAGGAAAGTTTTCGAA
>NW_027351956.1:0-487 GCF_012295235.1 Primulina huaijiensis
AACTACCCTTGTGAGCCATGAACCACCCTCGTGGACCCATGGTTCGAAACTTATCACCGTAAATTCGAAATTTGACAGTTGCATCAACCTACCGAGCCAACTCCTAATTTTTGTCGAGCCACGCCCAAGTCACCTTGAGCCAAACTCTAGCCAACCCATCTAAAGACCCTACTGACCAGCCCCGACCCCTGGAACCAGCCCTTAATCATGCCAAAACTCCCTGCACGTGACCACTAGCTGCGCCGAGGCTTCCTAATCTTCCTAGGACTCCTAACCAACCTTGGGAGCTTGCAGCTACTTAACCACCAAACCCAACTGACCCTCACCGTCCTTGAACCATGCTCAGACTCAACCAAACCCAACGCAAGCCCTTGAATCAGCGCCGTGAGCCCTGCTTCAGAAAATTAGAGTCGCGCGCCCTCGTCCCTCTTCTCACGCTGCGGTGCTCTCGCCTTGAGCCACCGTCGTCCCAGCCTAGGCTCTGACC
>NW_027351957.1:0-487 GCF_012295235.1 Primulina huaijiensis
TATTTTTGAAATTTTTTTTTAAAATTAAATTATTTTTGAAAAAAAAACCCTTATTTGTCTCATATCATGTCAGTATTTTCTTAAAAAATCAGACTGAATTTTTTTCTTATATAAAATAGTAATAATTTATTATAGCGAAATCATAATTTTATTCAATAGAAGATCATCATGATGTAAAATTTTCTCTCAAAAATAAAAGAGAAAGGTGGAAGATTGTGCATATGCTCCACAAGAAACTCGACATTTTTGAATGATTTTAATTTTAACCCGAGGTCTAGAAACTTATCTGGTCATGATAAAGGTTTTTACCAAGTTTGCAGGATTTTGGTGGAGTTAGAAATCCAATACTAACTCGGTTAAATTTTTTTTATTTACAAAATACAAAATATTAACATGACAATTAACTTTAGAGTATGTTTTTTGTGAGACGGACTAACGAATTTTTATCTGTGAGACGAGTCAACCTTATCAATATTCACAATAAAAA
>NW_027351958.1:0-488 GCF_012295235.1 Primulina huaijiensis
CCACAGTCGTCAAATTTTTAGAAGTTAGATTTTCATCGTTTTTACACAAATTGGTGCATCTTTGCACCTGGCACGCTCGGAAATCAAATATTGTGCAAACACATACTTTTTATTTCAATGTTTTAATGTACTACTCTGGAGATGTGGCTCTGTACTTGTGATCTGAGAGTCTAAAATTTGAAAACACAGCTACCTTCTGTGCTAACTGCTAGTTATCATTGGATAGTCTGAATACCGTTGTATCTCCATTTGCTAATATTTGATATGGCTGCCAATGAATCTCAGTCACCGGGCCTTCACACTGATGACTTTGTTTCATCAGCTGTTTCTGATTCTTCATCTCCTACTGGAATCATACTATTCGTTGTGAGTTACATTATCTTGGGATTTTCTTTATTATTTTGTTTTAACGATGTTTCAAAATAATTTGGTTTGTTTTTATACAGAAAATCTAGACATGTACAATTTCTCGAACGTTTTCCTTGTTT
>NW_027351959.1:0-488 GCF_012295235.1 Primulina huaijiensis
ATATACACACACACATGCATGGGCAAAAGGGGAACATATCAACTTCCAATTCGATTTTTGGCTAAGTTCTACCTATGGTTAGATACTCTTCTGCTTGTAGTTAAAGAACCCTATCATACCCGGTATAAACGAATATGCAACAAAAACATCATAAAAAATCCCTACGCTATCTAGTATTATACGAAAATGTCACTGTTTCTGTACAGGAGGGATCGACGGTTGGTGCCCATAGAATCCGGTACCCACTGTCCCGAAATGTCCACCACTTCCAGATTGCTGATGCTGCTGAGATGGCGGCTGCTGGCTGGGTTGCTGCGGTGATGATCCAGGCCCACAATATGCCATAGTTGGAGGCAGTAGTTGGTTGCTCAAACCATGGTTATAAGAGCTACCAACTGGTGGGTAATACGGAGCTTGTGACGGGATCAATTGAGGAAAATAGGTAGAACTAACTACCTCAGCATTGTTCAAGCTAGAAAAAGGTGGTG
>NW_027351960.1:0-488 GCF_012295235.1 Primulina huaijiensis
TTCAGTTAAATTAATATACCAAACTAATCTTTTTATCATATCAAATTACAAAGATATCTCAAATTTTTTAAACCCTATTCATCGTCAATTTCTTCATCTCAAATTCTGTATTTTATTATCTCATCAATTCCATGCATATAGAGGCGGTCGTGAAGCACATCAATCCTATTTCTTTAAACAAGTATGAATTTTTTTCCAACGCAAAAAAATTGATTTTATATTGATATTACCGTGTGCGTAGGTATATGTGCTATGACAAACTCATTCTCTTATCAATTTTGTTTATGTCAAATTATTATAATATATTGCATAGAATTGATTGTTCTAATTTTGATTTTAATTTTTTAAATATTTGACTTTATTATTTTCATGATTTTTTGATACTTTGTAAGTTTAATTTTTTTAATCATGAATATTTTGAAGTTGAAATAAATTGATGATTTGTGCTTTTTTATTTTTATACATTAAAGTGCGTACTTTTATGTGCC
>NW_027351961.1:0-488 GCF_012295235.1 Primulina huaijiensis
TTTTCTGATTTATACATAATTTACTTATGATCACATGTTTCATTTCTCTTTCGGAGTAATAGGCTTTTGTGTATATTATGAAGAGATTTTGTGATAAAATCACAAACCATATGGATAAAGATATTTATGAAACAATTATTGTTAACATTCAAATGTGTCAAACACGTGTTATGTCACAAAATTGTTTGTAATGTGGATTTAATTAAAGATAACATTAAAAGATCAGCAGCCCAATGTGCACATTAGGGAGTTTGATTTAATTTGTCATCTTGCGATATAGTTAGGATAGTCTCAACTGTGTAACAAACCTATTCCAGGTGTCATTATTTAATTTGTTCATTTTGTGTATATATACTTGTAACTGTACTCAACGGTGAGTTAATGAAAACAATCATCTTCCTCACTCGAAAACTTCTTCTTTCTGATTTAGACGAAATTATTGGATTTTTTAAAAAGTATTTCTCATTAATTTTATTGAATGTGATTTA
>NW_027351962.1:0-488 GCF_012295235.1 Primulina huaijiensis
TATAAACACACACACACACACACACACACACACATCCATGATACCCAACACGACAAACAGAACAATGCTGATCTTTGATGCACATTATTTAGCGACAATGTTTGACTCAAACATATAATTAATTAACTTCAATGCCCTCAAAGGCAAGACAGAGAATAACAAAAGAAAACAGGTAATTTCAATCTAGAGTCATTTGAATGTTCTACAAATATGGCGCACATCACAAGTTCTTGAAGGCGGACCCATGAGCTTGCTTTTGAGGGGTCAGCTTTGCCAACAATGCCTTATTGTGGCAGTGCTCCGCATCAACAAAATAAAATTTACCATTAGCCTTGAAGGTCACAAAAGGCCTTTTTGTTTCTGCAGGTTGAATATCTGCAAACTTGATGGTTCTTGGTAAACGTGTTGCCAGCCACGACAACATCTCTACCTCAAAGCTGTCTGAACCAGGTTGCCATCTCAGTTTGTGGATGTAAGGGCTCACAAAC
>NW_027351963.1:0-869 GCF_012295235.1 Primulina huaijiensis
TTAAAGAACAACATGAATATTATACAAATTATAAAACAAAAAAAATTAAAATAGTAAGTTTACAAAGTAAAATCAAAATAATAATTAATTTGATTGAGTTAAGTACACTATTAATTATCATATTAAACTAATATGAAAAATGACAATAAACAAAACGGTAAAATAGTAAGTTTACAAATAAAAGTCACATATTTATAATAATAAAATAAAATAAAATAGATGTTAGTAATATTAGCAATTTTTTTAAATGTATAACATTATGATAAATTTATAAGTAAAATCAAAATAATAATTAATTTGATTGGGTTAAGTGCACTATTAATTATCATAGTAAACTAACATGAAAAATGACTTAAAGAACCCCATGAACATGACAAAATATAAAACAAATGAAAGGGTAAAAAAGAAAACTCACAAATGAAAGTTAAGTACACTATTAATTAACATATTAAACTAACATAGGAAATTACTTAAAGAACCAAATGAACATGACAAATTATAAAACAAATAAAAGGATAAAAAGGTAAGCTCACAATTCAAACTCATATATTTATAATAGTAATAGACTATTAATTAACATATTAAACTAACAAAGGAAATTACTTAAAGAACCAAATGAACATGACAAATTATAAAACAAATAAAATGGTAAAAAGGTAAGCTCACAATTCAAACTCATATATTTATAACTAAATAGCTTAAATGTTTATATTGAAATCACTTACATACAAATATTTTCTCTCAATCACATATATTTGTTGATACATAAGTAGTCTTAAAATATATCTATTGTAAATGGGAAGAAGATGTTTTATATTACCTTAATATTTTTTAATTATTTAATTTTTTTCAATGTCACTCATCTTCAT
>NW_027351963.1:2016-49516 GCF_012295235.1 Primulina huaijiensis
TAAAATAGTAAGTTTACAAAGTAAAATCAAAATAATAATTAATTTGATTGAGTTAAGTACACTATTAATTATCATATTAAACTAATATGAAAAATGACAATAAACAAAACGGTAAAATAGTAAGTTTACAAATAAAAGTCACATATTTATAATAATAAAATAAAATAAAATAGATGTTAGTAATATTAGCAATTTTTTTAAATGTATAACATTATGATAAATTTATAAGTAAAATCAAAATAATAATTAATTTGATTGGGTTAAGTGCACTATTAATTATCATAGTAAACTAACATGAAAAATGACTTAAAGAACCCCATGAACATGACAAAATATAAAACAAATGAAAGGGTAAAAAAGAAAACTCACAAATGAAAGTTAAGTACACTATTAATTAACATATTAAACTAACATAGGAAATTACTTAAAGAACCAAATGAACATGACAAATTATAAAACAAATAAAATGGTAAAAAGGTAAGCTCACAATTCAAACTCATATATTTATAATAGTAATAGATAATAGATAAAAAGTTTCATCACAAAGCTATCAATATTAATTAAAGCATTTAATTTCCTTTTCTGAAAAATATTATATAAATAAACTGTACCAAATCGATTACATTAGTATAAAAAAATTACAAAATATTTTTATTAATTTAGTATTATTTTCTTAGATAAAAAAATATTATTATTAGTGAATTTTGTGTACAATCCAATTAAATTAAAAATTTATTTATTTCATACTTCACCCAAATAAACATAAACCACAACTAATATAAAAGTTTATTTATTTTTATTTATATACATTCCAGCCCACCATCAAATAAAATATTCACATAACTTTTATCAAGTGTTATTACTATGTTATTTTGTTCAAATTACAATATCTCATAAAATAATCAAATATGAAACTCAAAGCTTCTTCATTCAAACCAACTAGTTAATTAGAAATTAATTAATTTGTCTTAAGGTTAACAAAGAATTCTTGTAACTTCTTAGTTCTTATATGGCACCATCCATGGCTTAGTGACAAAAATTGAGACCACCCCAATGAAATGATTTTTGAGGTATAATTAACCATATCTGCAGAATGACCATTACGATATCAACAGTCAACAGAAATAACACGCAAAATACACAATGATTAAAGTCAAAGTTTGTTCTTCAAATATAAAACAAAGAGTGAATATGAATCACTGAAATTTCCTCAGCCTTTTCCTATTTCCATTTTTTGAAACCGCTGAAATCAAATTATGATCGAAAAATCAAATCATTATCAGAAATAGAAAAATGAGTGACCATGAAGTTGTGCTGAAGGCCTTGAACAGCCTCGGCAAAGGTTTTGATTTATCGTCCGATTTTCGACTCAAGTTCTGCAAAGGAGACAACAGGATCATCGTCCTTAACGAAACAGCCACCAGACATCTCTCAATACCAGGTTTCGGATCCATCGATAATGTCTCGATCGATATAAGATGTGACAAAGGAGATCGTACAAGGTATCAATCAGACATGCTCGATTTTAACCAGGTGCGTATCGTATAAACGTCTCAACTGAAGTCGTCAAAGACGTGAAATCTCGTGTCTTTGATTTTTTTTCTTTTCCCCCCTCTCAGATGTCGGAGTTTTTCAACAGAAAATGCTCGGTTTCGGGTAAAATCCCATCGGGGCAGTTCAACTCCATGTTCGGATTCCAGAGCGGGTCGTGGGCTATTGATGCTGCGAGCACAAAGTGTTTAGCGTTTGATGGATATTTTATCAATTTGTTCGATATTCATATCGATAGATATCCACTGATTCTTGCCGATGAAGTGCGGAATGCTGTTCCTTCTACATGGGATCCTTCTGCTCTTGCAAGGTAAAATCAAATTTAATTTAATTTAATTTAATTTAATTTACTGAAAATTTTCAAATGGCTTTTAATGTTCCAAATTCCTCCAATCCTGCTATACCTTAGAATATAATTAATATTTTTACCCCCTTCAATACGTTATAAATGTTTTTTCCTCCATCATTAAAATTTTCTAAATTCTTGGTGCTGTCATCCTTGTAAAGCCAATATAACAACCATAGTGGAAGAGAATTGAGAAAAGTAACTAAATCTAATTTTTGTTAGTTTTGATTTGATACCCTTTAATTTTAA
This sequence comes from Primulina huaijiensis, assembly GCF_012295235.1. NCBI lineage: Eukaryota > Viridiplantae > Streptophyta > Magnoliopsida > Lamiales > Gesneriaceae > Primulina > Primulina huaijiensis. The sequence continues at coordinate 4,163 of NW_027351963.1, forward strand.
ATTGTGGGTGAGTTTTGCTAGAAATTCTCTTGTGATTTTAATGCATTATTAAAAGTATGTTTGGCATACAATCAACGTAATAGCCACTTCGATATTGCAGATCTTATTTCAAAGTTTTATTTTTTATGTTTCGAAGAAAAGTCAGCAATGGGAGCATATAATATGACGAGTTATGATCATCTGACGGCTAAGATTGACACAACACTTTAATTTCATTTTGGAATTTTTTGGCAGTTTCAGAGTATTAGCTGTCTTTTGTCATTTCAACATGCTTGACATTTTGGTGTTCATCTGACTTATTAAATTGAGTTTTATTACAATTATCCTCGGAATAAGTAAATTAAAAGAAAATTCGAAAATAACTAAAGTTTTAGTTTGCAGTCGATCATGGGGACAATTTCAAACATATGATCTCTTGATGCACTCGCGTCAGTCATCGAGTATGATTGACAACATACTTGACTATTAAAAGTCGATATAGTTACCCCGTTTTATCAAATATTATAATTGAATTTTAAAATAATCTCGAGCGCATAGTTTGCTAATTTTGTTTATTTATTTATTGCGAGGAACAGATTCATAGAAAAATATGGAACTCATATAATTGTGGGACTAAGTATTGGTGGGCATGATTTGGTTTTGGTAAAGCAAGACAAGTCTTCAAGCATGGAACCATCAGAGCTGAAGAATCATTTTTATAATCTTGGAGATCAATTATTCAATGGAACATGCACATTTTCCCCGCATCAGCTCAAAACAAAAGAACAAAAACACAAGGTTCAATCCAATCTGTGACCATATAATTGGCTTTATTATTATGTAAGTAACATGTTGAGTTATTTATACACTTTTGTTTTGTGTGTGGACGAATCGCACAGGCATTCGATGTTTTTGATCCGCAACCTAACATTCTGAATAATTTCCAGTCAATTACAGCAAAAGATGTAAGTTTTTGATCATCAATATACACGTCGAAATAAGTATTAAGGATAAATACTATATGGTGTCCATATTAAGTTCGAGTGAAGGGACATTAATTTGTCTGAATAATATAATAATATATGGCAGGGAATCAGTGTGATTTGTTCAAAAAGGGGTGGGGAATCGTGTGTGAATACACATTGCGAATGGCTGCCAACGGTTCAATTAATGCCGGATGCTGTCCATTTCAACTTCATACCAATCACTTCTCTAATGAGGGGGCTTCCTGGGAAAGGCTTCTTGTCACATGCCATCAATCTCTATCTTCGATGTAAGTTCTATTTCCACATTTATTATTGGTCTTTTTTATTATTCAAATATCTTGTGTATATTATTCGAGAAATTTGGACATTATAAATTATTAATGTGAAATATGGGGTTTTAGGCATCGGATTGAAAGGATACACTACTAATAGATTTCCAATTATATGGACGAAATCATGTTGTTCTGACACAGATGCACTCAATTAACAAAATTATTACGACCCTCCCATGTTTTATGTGGACAATTTCATGGATCTACTCTGCATATATTTTGTCACATGTCTGACGAAAATTGTGATGATACTATGCAATAATATGCTTACTCACAGTGTTTGAGAAATATATTTTGTGATTATTAAAAAACAAAATAATTTTCATAGAATATATATGTGAATCTTAAAGTTGATCTATTTTTTCTGTTGTGGTTTTCATTTTTGAGTAGATCGGGTTAATCTGGTTCATATCAAGAGTGAAAAATAATATTTTTATTATAAAAATAATATTATTTTATGAGTCGGATCGGGTAGATGATGTATGTCACAAATTTGTGTTTTTTGTTTTTGTTTGATTAATTAAAAATTTGACTATTCTTATTATTTTTTAAACGAGCAGATAAGCCTCCAATAGCTGATCTAGAGTATTTCTTGGACTTTCAAACTCATAGGATTTGGGCTCCCATACACAATGACCTCTCCATGGGCCTAGCTAGAAACAAGGCTAATCACACGCCATCTCTGAATTTTAATCCCATGGGCCCTAAGCTATACGTAAATACCACTCAGGTATCGTGATTACAGAGTCATTAATTGCCAACTTCACTTAATGACTTTATTTTAACTTTAATTAATTGTGATTAGGTCACTGCCGGCAACTTACCGGTGACTGGAATGAGGTTATATCTCGAGGGCATAAAATGCAATCGGTGAGGCCCCTATTTTGTGTATATATATCATAATGATTTTTAAAAATCAATTAAAATTTCAGATAATATGTAACTGAATTAAATGCAATCACTAAATTGGGATGGTGAGAAATCTTGAAAATTTTAAAACAATTTAATGTATGAATACATATTGAAGGAACAAATTGAAGAGTATGTTTTACGTGAGATTGTCTCTTATATCCATGAGACAGGTCGACCCGGTCTATATATGGAGTGAGAATTAATATTTTTGACATAAAAAAATAAAATTTTTTCATGGATCGGATTGAATAGGATATATATATCACAAAATTAACATGAGACAATGTAATAATACTATGTACATAACATCTTAGTTTTAGTGTGCATATAATTAATTGAGTAGCTTACTGTACAAACACATAATTTTCAGGCTGGGAGTGCACCTCCAACACCTAACCACCCTTCCGGTCCACTTCCATAATAAGATGAACGACTCCACGACATGGCGGGGATCTGACGAAATCCCCGAAAACCATCGTTATTTCGAAGCGATCCAATGGAAAAAATTCTCCCACATCTGCACTGCCCCGGTGAAACCCGACCTAGAATGGTTAAGTCCCTCGCAAGACACCTCGTTCATAGTCACCGGAGCCCAACTCCATGTGAAAAAGCATTATTCCAAAAATGTGTTGCACCTTCGTCTTGCGTACTCAAAGTTATCAAACTCGTGCATCATGCAGTCTAACTGGATGCATGCCGCATCGGAACACAACTCGATAAAATCGGGATTCTTTTCATCCATAAGTACGTCGATAACCGGAAACGTGGAGAAAGAGAAATTGCCGGAACAAGTCATCGTGGATTCGGGGGTGTACCCAACAGGGCCACCAGTGCCGGTTCAAACGCAGAAGCTATTGAAATTTGTGGATATGACACAGTTGTGTAGAGGGCCGTTGGATAGTCCTGGACATTGGCTGGTGACAGGGGCTAAATTGGACTTGGAAAAGGGAAAGATTTGCCTAAGGGTGAAGTTTTCTTTGTTGAAAATGTACTGATTCTGAAAAGAAAAGAAAAAAAAATAAGTTTAGATATACATTACATATTAATTGCAGTTTGTAGGGATGCTTGTAAAGTGGGCTTTGATCTGTTTTGTGGTGTACATTTTACTTGTAAAAGCTCGAGTCTATTTGATTCTTTATCAGTAATGTTCATAAACCAAGTCAACAAACCTGATACATTAAGATACCAAACTATTTTAGCGGTTCTGCCAGCTCCAAGATAATAATCCCGCAACTGTATAAATCCACTTGCTTTGTGTCCTGCCAGCTCGAGCCATATTCTGCACATTTCTTCATCACATTACATTAGATATATTAAGACCGTCTTGTACGAGACTTACCAAACATATGATTTTATTCAATAAAGTGCCTCTCGGCCGTGATAAAAAATCACCTTTTTCTATTGTGAAGTTTACAATGTATTTAAATAAATCGAAGAAAATACAAAAGTCGAGAGTCTCATGTACAAGGACTTCAATAACCTCATATTTTTCTCTTCTCAAGTTTATCGTTATTTCGAGAGAGAAAAAAAAGAGTATTTCTTTCGACACTGACTGATCGTTTTCATTCATGATATATTGAATGAGACAAATTGATTCATGAATTGAGGTGAGCATATTATTTTAGAATATGAAACTTGAATTTTCAAAAAGTTCGAAACTCAAGTTTTCACAGATTTGACCAGCACAGCTGTCAGGGAACGTAATTTGATATTTAATATGCATAATAACGTTATTTGATTGATATGCAAAATATTTAAGAAACTAAAACTTCCGTACAACTGAAATCAGAAATTCATAAACTTTATGAAAAGGTCCATTCGGATGAAGTCAATGTGTTAATTTTTTTTATTTAAAAAAAGTGCTTTTCTGCTACAAAAAATTGTTTTAAAAAGTAATTTTTTCGATTTTTTGGCTTTTATTTTAACTTCTATTTAAAAATAAAAGTAAAAATAACGCTAAAACCATTATGTTATTTCAAAAAACGCATTTTAAAAAAGTGGACGTACTTCATACCCGCTTTTGAAAAATAAGAAAAACAAAAACGTATTTAATTTTCTTTTTCAAGAACTCCTTTAAACAATTATAATTCTCTTTAAACAATTATAATTCTCAATATCACGAGTCCAAAACAAAGACGGACCTTGAACTCAAATGTGTAAATTGAACAAAAAAAGACGTGTGCCCTCGAAAACAAACTGATAAATACGAAAGATTTTGAAACAATAGCTGAGTACACAAATCTAGAAGTAGGTTGCTGTCGAATGAATAATATTACAGCTATAGAAATCTTAAACTTATTGCACAAAGACTAGTTGAAAACAGAGTTTATATTTACCAGATTCCCCCCCATTCGTAGGCATAAAGCTCGGATTCACCAGATTAGCACAACGTTCACACAGATCTTCCAAATTTCGAATAGGGTCCTCCAATGACGGGACTCCCGAATGGAAGTTAAATAACAAAGATACCTCAAACAGAAGTCGTGTTCACGAAATATTGTTTCTCAGCTACTCGCGTGGAAACTCATAACAATATACTCAACCATTAGAGGTGAGACCTGAAGAAATCGAAGAAAAATCAGCCAGTTAGCATGTATTACATATTTCCATTCATAAAAAACACATGCACCTTCTTCAAAAAAAAAAACGTGTGCACCTATATGGGTGAATTTCACAGCAGCAAAAACTATTACACAACACAAGGTGATTAGCACACTAAAGAATAATATTCTAAAATTTGGGTGCACATAGAAAATTATGTCACATCAAAATATAACTTGTAAGACGCAAACTTTTTTATATTTGAAATAAAATTCATTACTAAATCTAGAGTAGTACGGTTGGAGCGAGGGCAAGACATTCTCGCACAAATGTAGTTTCACCATTTAAATTACCAGCCAACTTGCATGTTCTAAACACTGCATACACAATGTAGGACGTCTGTGATCCAAGCTCAAGTTAGACTCCTAAAATTGCTAATATTCCCTCTAACATGTTGGCTTCTCGATAGGCCATTAATGAAATGACGTGATAGTGATAGTAGAAATGAAGACCTGACTAAATATTCCACTCCTACTGCCAAAAGAAAACCAAAAAAGGAAAAGCTAAAGAAAGTTCTTATAACCCAGAAATGCTTTAAGAATAAAACAAGAAAACATTTAACAAGTATTATGTGAAAATAGGATGGATAAATGAATAGTGTTATGATCATGTATATATATTAAATGTATCGCACTTCTAAAGCCTGTTAAATGTGTTAAGATCATGTATATATATTACAAGTATCACATTTCTAAAGCCTGTTAAATGTCTCCTCAAATGCCAGTGATATTGTTTTTAAAGCATCAGCCGTAGAACTCTAGTTCATAAACGGTTTTAGTGAGACCTGAAGTTTGAAGACCAACCTCATTTGAAAGTTAGCCAGTTAAACATGTGAAACATTTAACTTTCTATGTTTTGTAACAAATATAAACAGTGAAGAGTAATAGATAATTCACCTATTCAGATTATCCCCTGATCAGATCATTTGGGGAAAATGCTGGCGTACTGTGATGCCCACTTTCACATTATCCGTGAAATCCATGTTTGGCTCCTGCTTCACTTTGTTAGCATTACTCTCGGCATAAAATCTTACATGATTTAAATTTCCCAGTGGAAATTCGTTTTCATCCACGGCAAAGCGGCTTGGTATGGATGTTCCTTTACCAACATATAAGGGATTTCTAATTGATTCCTGATCAAGTACTCTGTCTGTTTTAGCACCATACGAACTTTGCATGTAGTTCATGTTAGATACACTCCCTTCTGCATTTTTCGTGGAAGAAGACACAGACGAAACCGAACCTGAAGCAGAAAACTCAGAAAGCATAAATGCTGGTTTACATTCCACGTCCAATATTTGACCAAAACCTGATCGATTATTTGATTGAACTGAGGGATTGTTGTAATCCATTATATTATTTCCAAAGTTAATGTTTTGATTGACAGAAGCAGGACTATTTACAGGTTGAAAATTGGCTGAAGACTGGGATGGAACCACCAAGCAAGAAGGCTGCACATTAATTGGACGGCATGGCTCCAGCATTATAGATTGTCTCTGTTGTTCCAGCTGGTGTTGTTTTCTTTGCTGCTGCTGTTGCTGTACGAAACTTGCCAACATATTATCGTTCGCTTCAACTACAATAGTATTATTGCAGGCTGGTACAACATCACCGATATCCTTGGACGACCAGGCTCTGAATTCCGATTGACCATCCTCGTTTGACATCAGAGGTTGAGAAATTTGTTTCATAATGTTGGATGAGCATTTAATCAAAGGCTGACCATAAGCCACATTTTGATCTACAGGAATGCATTTAGGTCCCTGAAGAGATGCATGAAGTAGGGCTGGCTGATCCATTGCTGACAAAACTAAGTTTCCAGATGGCCGAGAAAAAAACTCAGCATGTATAGCTGCCAATGTCTGAGGAGGAAGTTGGCCAGAAGCTGCCAATGCTTGGATGTCAAATTTTCCAATGGAAGCTAGGTTTGGAGTTTGTTCCAGTGGGCCACAATAAGAACTAGGGAGACCACCCTGCTGTTGAGCCACTCCACTCAATCTCTTCAAGTATAGTCTAAATTTCTGCGATTGACATCATAACATTATGACTAGAGAGACTAAGCGAAGAGTCAACCTAACCATGCCGAAAATTGAAAAAGTACAATCCACATCAAATGGTTTAGTGATAAATTATTGATAAGATACAGGAAAAAGAAAATATACAAACAAATTGTATAATTTTTTATTCCTAAAGAACCAAAATTCTTTCTTTCCTAAAGAACTAAAATTCTTTCTTAGAAGTTACCAATCTCTGTCAATGGAAAATATCATGAGAAGAACACTTATAAAACAGGTTCTAAGATTTAGATAATCCATCTGTTGACCAAGGAAAACTGTTTTCAAATGTAACATTTCATGGTGGCACATGTTCACTCTCTTTTCACAGGTCTCAGGATTTTTAAAATTTTCCTTTGTATTCTCAGGTGCAACGAGGAGATGAACATCTGAAAATCACAAAAATCAAATCACCTAAAGAATATAAACTTTGAATTTTGAAACAAGGACGACTGGATCTGATCTAGTTCTTTGGAAAGGATCACTTTCACAATAGACCCAGCTGCAGTAAAAGTCTTCGACTATGCACAAATTCATACAGGTTTCATACATTATGCCTTCACAAAGAATTATTGCAGGTTCTGTAAACTTTTACTTGAAGTTTATAGGATGCAGTATAGACATAATTCCACTACTCCAGGAGGTGTTGGTCTACATTCGCAAGTTGTAACAAGGGATTGAGTCATGTGATTCCTGCATGTCGGGAAGACTTCTGAGATTGATGTAAATCAAACATCACTACGTGGAATTGGTGAAGATCGAAATCAGCCAGTGAGTAGAAGGGATACAATACATCCAAATTTATGTAACTCGTGTTCCTTTATGTTTTCTGCATAGTTTAAATTACCGCTTTTATTGCGGTATTCATAAACTTTCATATTTTTGTCAAATGACAGCTATTAGAGCTCGACCAGAACAATGCGAGCAACTAGGAAAAAAATATGAATTTTTACAATAACCAAGTTCTTAAAAAATCCATTAACCCGCCCCCGCTATACTGTTTTTGCCAAAGTCACCTTTAAAGCCAATTCAGAGGTTAGAGAAATGAACGAAAGAGGGGGGGGGGGGGGGGGGGGGGGGCGCTGCATTAAAGGCCTATTGTCCAATGATTAATGACTTTCCCGCAATTTAATCATTGGATTCAAGAGGAGGAAGAATTTATTGCTAAATCATTGCATTTTTGTGATGTTCATATGCGAATTGTGGAAGTAGCCATTCATATTGGCAAGTTACATAGGTGGTTTACTTTACATGGAAGTGGTCCCAAAATATTGAATGGTGATTACTACAAAAAAAAAGGTAGGTTCCAAAAAGAATGCAAGAACATTTCTAATTATCGTATTTCCATATTTATTACAATATTTAGTCAATCATGAGAATGGAACCATTACTTGTTTTAAAATTTTCTTCTGTCAGTGAGCTTTTAAAGGACGTGGAATTGATGGACAGAAGCTATGGTATTGGTAACATCATTAACATTTCCATTTATCTTGTAATATGGAGGATATAATACAGGAATATAAAAAAATGGAACTGCATAGCAGACCTGTAAATGGCTTGCCACATTCTCCCTCGTTAAACCAGGAACATTCATCAATTCAAGAATTCTCTTGGGTACGGCCTCTGAAAGGAAACAGTGTGCATTAATAGTTTAATGTGCATAAATTCAAGTGAGTATTCTTTGTTATGAAAACCACATCGATAAATAAAATTCTTCCCCTAGAAAATTTTAAAGAAATAAATATAAAGAGGTCAAAAAAAAACCATACTATCAATCCCGAGTTGATTTACAGCACTGACAAATTGCTGATGAAGGTCCACTGACCAGACGACCCGAGGCTTCTTCAACATAGTAGGGTCATCATTGTCCAATTCTGAGCTGTCATCATCTTTAGTTTCCCTCCTTTTCTTCTGTGATTTTAGGACCCCATCCCCCCCTTCATTCACAGAGGAGCCATACTCAGCATCATCACCTGCTCGTTTACTCCAATCACTGTCTTCCAGGCTATCTGAATGTTCAGGTTCTTTATTGCCATTCCACCTTTTCCTAACAACATGCTGCCAAATATTTTTCAGTTCTTCATCCCGAATAGGTTTAATCAAGTAATCACACGCTCCATGTCTGATTCCTCTCATCACAAGGTCCGTTCTTCCATCAGCAGATATCACTGCAAAACAGAATGTCACATAAGCTAATGATAACCATTTTTCAAGCCTTAGCCGCAATACGCCCAACTCACTTATAACAGGAAGGTCCATTTCCAATCCAACTAGCTCCAGAAGCCTGAAGCCATTCATATCAGGCATGTGAACGTCACTGAGTACTATATCATAACAGCCTTTCCTTTCCCGTAATAACTTCAAAGCAACTGTAGCTTGAGAACAACTGGTAACTGCAAAAATTTCACCTTTTTACCAAATTTTATTCTACTGAATGTAAAACTATTTTTATTAACAATATATGACAATCATACTGGTTTAAATCATGATCAAGTGACATGTATATTATTAAAAGAACAGGCGAAGACGATCGATTCCCAATTTGTAATGTCATACCGCCGATCGGTAACTACAAAACGAAACCATGTCTCAACGGCACAATGAGCAGTAAGATCTCATTGCACTGGTACTCAGGTGTGGATTGAACCAAAACAGCTTTTACTTTGGTCCAACACATGTAGATCACATACGATTTCCCAAAGAATCATAGAGCATTATCCGCTCGCAAGTCGAGAAAGAACAGAGAATGGAAATAGCAAATGCATAGAACAATGAGTTCAAGTCAAATTTAAGGCCACTACCTACTTCAGTAAAACGAATCAAAGAATCACCAACCATTGTACATGCACTTGCGAAGCATCTGCTCCAGCACGCGCAAGCAAACGACGTCGTCGTCCACCACCAAAACCCTCAGCCCCGCCGGAAACTGCTCTGGAACCACCAATTTTCCGCCGCTAGCGCACGCCATATCAGAGGAGAAAAAGGAAAATTTGCCTCCCGCAGCACAGACCTAGCTTTACAAAGTACAACAGCAGTAGAATATATTCATCCACAATTTGGAAACGCTAAAATCCCAACCTGTCATAGATTTGACCGTTTTGCCCCTGAGATCTGATTGATTCGAGGGAGAAAACGGGAACAGAGCAGACCAGCGCGGTGGCCGTAAGGGGTTTTTATTACAATGTGGAGAGGATAACGCGAACTGTTGGTCCGTTTTCGTACAATACAGTATTTCTGTATGTAATAATCATCCACGTCACATACTTTCCATATGCCCATATATAGGAGCTGAATTATATTATTTTATTAATAACCAGAACATGGGCATGAATTTAAAGGGTGAAATACTGCTCGAAATCTGAAGTTATGATCTTTTTTTTATGCAAGCTGTAGTTACCACACTTTCCAACAAATCAAACAACAAATACCTACAAGATTTGACAAAATGCAAAGTCCGCACAACAATCAAGAAAGAATCCAGGCCCCATTCCTGCGTAAAAACATGGGAATAAAGAATCATCTCCATCTTCATTGGAATCACCAGTTGCCTGTGCTGGCGGCACTGCCGCATCACCGTCACAGTTTTTCAGAATCGGAGCTCCACATAGTCCTTTATTTCCGACGTAAATGGATGGATCTTCAATAACTTGTAGCTGATTTCCAGTCGGTATTCGACCTGACAGATCATTGAAGGACAAGTTCAAATGTGTGAGGTAGTTTAAGGAAGACAGGCTCGATGGGATTTGGCCAGAAAGGTTGTTTCTTGAAAGATCTAGTGAAATTAGTTCTTGCATTGCTTCAATGTCTTCTGTGATCTAGTGAAATCTAGATTCATTAAACCTATGAGCTTTGTTATGTTATGTGGGATTTCACCGACTATGTTGTTGTTTGAAAGTTCGAGGGACGTGAGAAAGGGAATCGTTTTCGTGTACCGGCGCTCTATTCCATTAACGATTTCGAGGATGCTTCCTCCGTAGGCATCTCCAACCCAAGCATCAAACTAGCGTGGTCTCCAATGGAGCTGCGCTATTTTGCGCAGACGGGAAGCTCTGCGTGAGCTGCGCTATTGCGTCAATTTGGTGCAGAGGCTTTTCCTTTTTTTAAAAAAATTTTTTTTTGTTTTTTTAATTATTAATATTTATATTAAATAATAGTATAATATTTTATATATTATTTTAATAATTAGATAATATTTATTTTTTTATTTTAATAATTAGAAATGGTTGTCAACCAGCATATTCGAGAATTTTTTGTCCGATATAAAAAAATAAAAGACAAAGACGTTTATTTTTGTAATATTATCGCAATTATTAAAAATTTAATATTAAAAATATCCAATATAAAGTGTAATTATAATTATATTACTAAATTTAAAAATATATATTTAATAAATAATAAGATAAAAATTAACTAAATAAAATAAAAAAGAATATTTCGAGAATATTTTTTTTAGAGTAAGATTTGAAGTAGATGGGTTGGAGATGAATATTGTATTTAGTGCAGAAACTGCACTATTTTAAAGTAGAGTTACTTTAAAATAGAATTTTGGGTTGGAGATGGCCTTAATCAACATCAAGAATTAAGTATTCTATGGCGCTGTGTTCTTCGATCATGCCTGTGAGATTTTAATGCATTTGGGGATTTGTCCGCTGGTGTTGTTTGATGCCAAGTTTAGTAATTGGAGTTGTGGTAGTTGGCAGAGGTTTTGAGGGATCTCACCATAGAATCCATTTGATTGCAAACTGAGAAACTTGAGAGTTGAGATACTGAAGCTTTTCCCATGAGAAACTTGATACGAGCTTCCCTTCGAAACTATTGTTGTTCAAGTGTAAAGACATGAAACTTAAATTGCTTAAAGAACTGAGAATTTTGCCATGTAAAGTATTATTTGTCAAGTCCAACATAGACAAGTTCTCCATGTCTCCTATGCACTCTGGCAATGTTCCGTGAAACTGGTTGTTTGCGAGATCAAGAATTGTCATCGACATTGAATCACGTAGATTTGTTCCTTCTTTTTATATGTACAAGTTTATTGATGGACACTTCTAGAGTCGACTCTCAACTTACTTAATACATTATCATTGAGCGACATGTAATGTTATGTTTGACTCGTGTGTATTTTTTAATAATATATTATGCTACTTTATGATCTCTTCTCCTCATCATTTATATAAATTTTTCAAAGTAGATGAAATAATTTATATTTGTGATGAAATTACATATCAATTTTAAATATGACCCACATTTTGTGGGCAAATTTTTTTTTATGGTAAAATAAATTATTTTATTTGATATAGAAAAACAAAATATATAAAATCGGATGTCTAATTGTGATGGAAACAAATTTTGTACATGGACCTTAAGTACATACTTTTAACAAAACACATATGAATGGACAAGTATAAAAGTAAAGTAATGCACAAAGTTATGCCTACTGGCTCCTATAAACAGGACAGAATAAAAAGCAGTGCGTCCTCTAAAATGCTGGAAGACATATTTCATGTATTATATAGGGGATCAAAATGTCTAGTTTTATCCATGCACACAGAGAGTGTGTAGCATAGCCAAAGCAAAGCCTGAATATATGAGGGTTGAGCTCACAAATAAAATTTGATTCAATGTATAATAAATCAATTTACCAATTATTTCACAAAAACAATTAATTCAAATAGTAAGAATAGTAAATAACAATATTTTAAAGACACTTCCAAATTTATCCCATAAATTTCAAAACATCGTGAATATGCATCAATATAGCCCATACGGACTCTATGCTGTGTAAAGAGATGCGCATAAAAAAAGTTGAATTAAAGAATGAACAGTTAGAAGACTGAAAACACATTTGTTTGTACGAAGTTGTCCCGTCAAGACAAATCATGGTGTCACAAAAAGAATACTCACGCTTGTAAATATAGGTAGCCGTTTTAATCTTGTAAAAATTGAGGATGTCTTCTTGTTCTTCAATCACTTCCACGCAACCGAATCAATTTCGTCACGTGCAGACTTGTACAACGCAAGCCTCTTAGCTATGGTCTCCCTCTTTGCCATTAGAGATGGATCTTCATCCAACATTTTCCCAAGTTGCTCCCTCTATAAATACAAAACTATTAATTTTATATACTGTCATAATTTTTGTTGACGCACATCAACAATTGCCAGGGACATGGTCCTCAGGCCACTTCGGACATGGAGTTACCACAACTCCCACTTCATATGCCATAAAATTCAATTACTTTGATCCGTATTGAACATTTGATATCAAATCACTTACTATAACTTAATTAGAGTGTATAAGTTTTCAAACTTCTCTCATATGAGATTTAGGTCTCGCAGTAATGATGTTGGATAAATATAGCTTGCCACAACGAAGTTATCATACCTCTCTCCTTCCGATTTGAGTGTAGAATTGATTAAGCAGTGATCTTTTAGCCTCCCGGACTTGGCAATGAACAACGGCCTTTGGAATAGTATTCTTCAACGTATCGCAAACCATGTTAATATATGCAGACACATTTGAACCTATTAACAATCAGAACAGTAACGCATTCCTTATCTTGTTTCTGAAGCAACTCAAGTGATTGTCAGCAAAGGAGGTATCTACAGATACATACCGATTTTCCTTAGATGATTGTCAGCATAACGGTCTACATTTGAAGTTGCGGGGTTCGTATTTTTCTCTGGTTCTGTTTGAAGTTTACGGAAGAACTCTACAGTAAGGTAAGAAGATTCCATTTCCACTAGCCGCAAAACCGTCTTGCGGCTTTCATCACGAAATCTCTCCAGCGCATCATTTGCAGCTGCCGCTATGTCAGATTGAAGTGTTGGGAATCGTTTCAATTCCTGCATACGAAGATTTAAACTTATATATGATTGATTGTCAATCTATTTCTATTATAATGAAAATACTCGTATAAGAGTAAACTGGCTGACTGGAGGTAATGAATGTTCTAGGCAGTCTTGATAATGCGACAGATATTAATATCATTACTGGGAAAATCTAACTCACCCAAAATGTATGGAAACTAAAATTTCAACAGCTTATTAAAAAGAACAAATATACTTCACATCACATGAGCCAAAATATCCACAGGCTGCAGATAAGCATCCAATCAAGGAAATTCAAAGAACTAACTACATTCTTCTGGAGCTAAATTTGAGAACTTGCGACTTTTAGAGCATGCATTCCACAACCAGATAAAGTGATGCAACTCGGGGAAAAAGAAGAAGAAGAATTTCCGTGAACAATTTTCTTACTTAAATCCATTTACCTCTGTTTCTGCAATCGACTTCCTCACCAGTTCTTTCAGTATTAAGTGTACCTACAAAGACCAATTGAAAGAGAGAACAACACATTACTGCAAGAAAATTACATTTGTCAACATCCTTGTAAGGACATTACTTTTTGAAAGTGTGGGAATACGGTTATAAGGACATTAATTAAAACTACTGCGTGCTAAAAAAATTGAAAAACAAATATCGAACCCCATCAACTGAAGCTTCGGCAGGACCCTTGAAAAAGCCAAGCGATCCATCAATCAGCCTTCTGTATCCTTGTTCAGGAGCAATCAAATGAGGCTGATAGCCATCTGCCTCTGAAATAACTTTTCTCACATTACTCTGTGAGAGATGGCGATCTAACGGAAGCTTTTTGAGAGCGGCTGGTAGTTGATGATCAAAGACACCATATATCCTAGATCCACCTGGCCTCCTGCAAAACATCTTTCTTCATATCAATAATCTCACATAAAATTGCAAAAATGGACATATCAACCCCATCATGTCCCAAGTCCGTTGGAGCAGACTGGAAGAAAATAATGTTTTATCCTAACAGTTTGATGCATATAATCATACAAATGAAAGATAAGAGAAACAACTGCGTTTGAGCATTACCCGCCATCCAAATGTTCCTTAAATATACGATCAAATGCACGACACATTTCCAAAATTGTGTACAATTGTGCCTGTAGATGGACATAAAACTCTTAAAACTGAAACCATTCCTAGAACCTAATCATGATCACTTTCAGCTTTTATTTAGACAAAAACATTACCCCACCATCAGTTGCAATTGGCCTGCCAATACGGTCCAACTCTGCATTGAGTTCATCAATAGTCTTGTTTATCAAGGCAATAATGCTGGGAATGCGCTGCCTTATAACAGTCTCCAAATGCTAATGCATCCAAAATGAAGATAAATATTGTCAAAAAATATTTGATAGCCCCAGCGGCCCAGCCAATAGCTGAAGGTTGCATTGTAAGAGAATAATCAAGCTAAAAAATAGAGTTGAGCCTCGGGTTAACTTACCTGAGACAAAAGCTTTGCCAGATATTCTGATCCCATTTTGTGAGCAAGATGCCCATATTCTGGGCTTGATTCGAAATATTCCCTCTCTTTTTGGCGAGCATAATTCATGTTAACATTCTTATTGATATCAGCTTGTGAACGGTTCACTATTCCAACCCATGGATGCTGTAGCCTGTATGCTTTACCCTCGAGTACCTAAAAAAGTCCAAATTAAATTTGAAAGTTAAATAGAGGAAACATTGCAAAACATGAAAATATTCAAAATCAAATGTATTATGGAGCAATAAGATTGATATTCAGTCAATTTCAGTGCCATGTGCATTCTCAGACCACTAATGAAACTGGAATGAACCCGTACATCTTGTGCATTGGTTCCTTTGTCCATTAGATCAAGTTTAGTCAGAACACCAAACGTCCTTTCACCTAAAAATGCAAATCTATTGAGTCATCATTTTGGTCAATATGGAAGTTTGTCAGATAAACAAGCGCACAAACGAGGAGGGAGTGATGAGAAAGAGTCTAAAGAGTACCTGTTGGATCAACTTCTTTAGCAAGTTTTATGGCGTCGGAAGTGGCTATATCTTGGTTAGCTGGAGAGATGGCCAAAATGATGCAATTTGGCTGGAAAAGAAAATATTATAAAAAATAAAGTAGTGAAAAAAAGAATGAGGGAAAGAGGGGAAATCCAGATGCCAACACTTGTCATTACATACACCGATGCTTTAAAAAGCAATGCAAGTGGTAGTGTTAGTAGAGAAAAGGGGCCAACTCAATCCAGGAAAAACGACAAAAATTACAATATAGGTACAAACTAGATTTTGAAATTTGAAATATTAATATTTATACCTTTTCAACATAGGAGCGAACCATCATTTCAATATCCTCAACAATACTCTCAAGCTGTCCCTCTGGAAGAGTTGAAGAAATGTAAGAATTTTCTCTTTCCAGTAAATTAGAAACAATATTTTAAAGACATTATTTCCATGATATGTACCTAGATTAAAACAATGGTTGGGTTCTCACCTACAGCTACCTTTGTCAATCCAGGAAGATCGATGAGTGTCAGGTTCACAACTGCAAGGATAACATATCCACGTGATAGTCAAAGGAAAAATAAAAAAACTGAAGAGGCAAAAATGTGTGTTTGCATGTGCTTGTGGTCCAGGTGAGTCTTGAGTAATGAAGAACAAAAAAAATAATGAAAATTAACCATACTATGTTTGCAATGCCATTAAGTTAGAGAAGAATTTGATGATATACAACAAACTGATATCCTGTAAAAGTTTTCCAGCCTGTATATAGGCTCAGTATTGAGCTTATAAAGAAGCTAAATTGTTCGATCATATAAGTTAACAAGAGTCTCGTAATGCATAACCAACATCACATGCTCTGTTTTAGATCTTGATAAAAACACCAGCAATACAGAAAAAAACAATGAGAAAGTAGTAAAAATAACTATTCTGCAACATTACCAACACTGGAGAAGCAATTAAGGAGAAGGGCAGTGACAAACCACTTGGAGAATATATGCTGAGGTGAATAGGCACATTAGATATTTGCTTAGATTTCCCTGTTATGCGATCCGTCTCATCTGCTATTTCCTTTCGTACAGCAGCTGCGCTATCCCAAAATGCATAAAAATTGAGGGATTGAAATGTTTTTGCCATCAAAACAAGTCAAGATGAACCAGCAGAACAAAACGTGTCATTCCTCACCAAGTGAAATTGTAAGAAACAAAACTCCCTACATCAAGATTTGAAAACAAATTTCTTTTGAAAAAAAAATCATATTGTACGATTTCTTAAGGCTTCGAGCATGGAATATAACATCCATTGGCATCAATGCATGCAATTTATCAGTTTGATAAGAGGTTGCAAAGAGGCTAATGGTGGATTCAAAACCCAAGGCTCTAACATTCATCAAGTTCATTTAGTAGAATACTCTATATGTGTTATAATATAACCTACGCAATCCTAAAAAAAATGAGCCAACTTTTGTATGTGTAGAACAAGGAACTCAGATTGACGTATGCCTCAGCATAGATTCAAGATATACCAAACTAGTCAAGAAAAAAGAATGATTCCCATATCGTATCACTCACTCAGATAATGCTTCTTTCTCTTCTGAAGTCTTATTCTTCGAATATAGAAACTGATAAAAAAATGTTAATACAGAAGAAGTATAATATTCCAATGCTGACATCATGAACATTAAATGTATTGCTACAAACCACTCAAGGTTCATAGTTGGAGTCTATGACATGTCAGGTAGTTAAAGTGGTCTAATTTCTCAACCCAACAGGGGATCCATCTAGCAGCTTCCCTGATGAATAAGACTTTGAGAGTGGATGCAGAAGCGCCTTTGAAAAGAACATTTCCAAGACGCCATATGCAATCCATCATTCTTAAAGAGGTACTTTGTACTAAATTAAAAGGTCTCCATTACAGGGAAGCAAAGAATTCCTGATTATGAGGGTAAGAAACATTTATTTTACTTGAAATGTACGTAGTCTACAGGCATTTAGCAAGCAGTAAACGTTCTAGTAATCAAAGAGAGGAAATAAACTTTGACTAGAAAATCTTGCATACCAAAGTCAGTAAATTTCTTCTTTGGTGCATGTAAAAACTCTGCATACTCTGCCCCTCCCTCCGTTTTATGAAGTTGCAACACCAAGGGCCTCCTTGTAACAATGCCTTAAAAGTAAAGAAGATCACAACAAGAACAGATGACAGCATGTTCCCAGTAATTATGACTAATAACTGCATTTGTGGTTTAGTACAAGCAAACACTATACTTTTAATGATGAAAAAAAATTGTACTTGATCAGGTCTGGATACAAAAAACCATTTAAAATTTTGGTCAACTATATGCAAAGAATGCTACAGTGTTGGATTCTATGTCCAGAAACCTTCAAAACCAAATTTCCACAAACCTTCAAAAACAAATCTAAATCTTATAAAACACTTTGTTAAAATAATACTTGGTAAGCTAAACTCGGATTATAAAAATAAAGCCAATCATGAAACTTTTCGTTCTCTGATAAGAAATAAAACGCAACTATGAGTAAATCACACGCGTTACAATTGTGAAAAATGAAAAAAGAAAAAAAGTACGGGAAAATTACCAGATCCCCGAGGCAGAAAATCTCGCCCCACCACGCTTTCCAACACCGATGATTTACCCGAACTCTATAGTATATTGAATTAAAACGAAGAGCAAATCAAATTAAAAAAATGGAAATGAGGAAGAATGAAAAATGACCTGGCCACCAACAACGGCGACTGACGGAAGGGCTTCCCACAGGGACATGCCTTCGCCGCCATGATCGCCTAAAACAGTGCATGCTCTTTGGATTCTGTTCACTAGACCGATCAGACTCTCCATTGTCGCCATTTCTCGAGATCTGGAAATGCAATAAATTCGTTGGTAGGATTGGATCTGTGATCCGCGTTTTTGTTTTATGGGAAAATGAGAAAACAATATGCGAGAGAAGAGGAAACGGAAAAAACGGTCGAATGCGTGACGTGTATTAATATTGCCAGCATATATTTCTCATTCAACTCTATTTTTTATTTCAGAATTTTCAATAATTATAAAGGAATTGGATCAATTGTGATTTATGTCGATATTATTATTGTTTACCATAATTATGTGTAATTTATTGCATTTCACCTTCATGTTAATTTTTTTAAAAACTTGTACGAGTGCATTGTGATTTTATTCTTTTTATCATTCAAGAAAATTTTGATTATGANATTTTCATTTATATATGTAATAATAAATATGTATTCATGTTAAGACTATATACTTGAGTTTAACTACACCACAAAAATTAGCTCAAAAGATAAGAATTGTTCAAATATATATATAATTCTCAAAAACTTTATTCAGTGGAACATCTAACAAACTCTTTTGTTAAGATTATAGACTTGAACCGCATAAAAATTTAATTTTTTATATATATTATCTAGTAATCCATCTCTATTTATTAGGTAAAAAATCTCTAACACAAGATAGCTAATAGGTCAATTTTATTTGGCGAAGTCCACTTTTGTCATGAACTCTTTAGAAATGCAAAATTCATGGGACTCCTTGCAATGTTTTTGAGTAATAATGCAGACACCCACCAACTACAATATAATATATAACACACATTTACAGACTGGATACAACAGAAAAGTACCATCGGAAGGCGGATGCCATCCAATAGTAATCACTACGCATAGCGGGCAAATGGACTTTGAATGGCATGAAATAACCAACGAGGATGCACACTCATTGCAAGATGCAAATACTTCAACTTTGCCCAAATTATTAACAATTCGAACAGAAAATATTTCATCCAATAACTAATATTACAAACCTTAGCTCCATAAAAAAAACATATTTAAAAACCCACGTCCAAACTTGAATGTCAAAATGGGTTAATTTTAGATCATATAATAGGAAATTAAACACCCAACCCAATCCGAACATTTGTCTAGGGACAAAAATCACAGGGACCTAAAAACTATATATAGATGATCAAAACACAAGGATGAATGTTAACTGTAATTCGAATCACAGTTAATAGCCACTACAACAACCGCAGATGAGATTGCAAATTTAGACTGCAAATTTACAATCGAATTAACTGTAATTCAACTAATATTTCAAAAATGTTAAAGAGTAAACTTCAACACCCTTCTTGGTTTGATTCTGTGCGACTATTGTTGAGTGAGGGTTTCTAATCTAAGTCAGAAGCATACTGCACATTGCACTGGATTTTGCTCGTCATGATTATGCAAACAAAGACGGGCTGAATATACGAGATGAGAAGAGACCAATTACGAGGTTTGCTAAGAACTGCGCCTCAGCACTGCAATAGACTCATTTGTTATTATGTGTTGCGTGTCAGCCGCTTCTTGCTACAGTCCTGCATGGTTATTGGGAGATCATCAAGAACCAGAAAATTTGAGGATAATAACCAAAGAACAGATGATCATATCACAAAATTTAGTGTTTAATTTGGATTAAGTCACATGAGATGGATTATATTCACCAAGTGACTGGCGACGCAAAGGATCATTAATTGAGCTTCTTCCATCTGCCGTACTGCGTGCAGCAGTGTTTGATGATCTTAAAGTCTCTTCAAGAACTCTTGACGAAGTTGATATTTTTCCTGGATGGAAGAGTGAGAACTTAAGGTCGAAGAAATTGAAAATTCATACAAAATTCAGATTAAACACATCTGAGCTAGTTACTTTCAACTGGACTTCAGACTTGGCAGTTCTCTCAGTAATAGCTAGATTGTCTCTTAGTTGCTGCATCTCACCCTGTGACAACAGCTTACAGCTATAGTGAGAACTCGTCTCATTAATACTTAAAAAGTCCAATTGTTAAAGCCATAGTCACTGGGTTAAATTACCAAGAATCTTCTTTCTTCAAGCCATTGTTTCAAAGGCATCACCTTGTCATTAGCCACAACACTTGCCACCCTATTTGCTGTTACTTTTGCACGAGCTAGCTCTCTATCAAGAGTTTTTCTTTCCTCCTGAAGAATTCAGCAAAAGCTGATCACATATTAGGGTTTCATATCGCTGAATAATGCATGAAACACAAGTGTACTTTCGTATTAACCACATTACATTCATCTCCTGAACTTTACGTTGATAATCCCGCACAGCATTGGCAGCAGTGCCACAAGCAAGAACAGCCTCTTCAAGTCATGCACAGTTTGAGTAAGCCTTTCCACCTCTGCAACCTTCTGGCGGTGTATTCTGTCTAAAATCTTATACTCTTCCTGATAAATCATAAAAAACTTCATGCTAGAGGGGAAAAAAAGGGAGAAACAATCAATGTTCAGATGTGTTCTTAAAACCAAAGAGCGTGCAAGACCGCAAAACCTGCCATATGTCAATCTGTTTAATCAATTCTTGGTTCTTGTTTTGGAGATCATCCACCATAGAAGCCTTCGTCAATGCAACCTGCACAGTTCTCTCTGCTTCCAGTAGAGCAGCCTCTTTCAACTTAGTAAGCCGGTCCATCGCTTTGTTATCATCCTGCAGCTGTGCAATCTGGAAGGGGGGGGGGTATCAAACAAATTAAAAAATGCTCCCCAAATGGAGGTAGCCTAAACAAAATTTTAGCGAATATGAACCTCCTGCCAAACAAGCTTGATCTCAGCTTCCAAGGGGGCCAAGATAGCTTCGATTGGAGTCATATCGTGTCAGTAAACCGGTCAGATCTTTATTATTCTAGCTTAAAAAAACAAGCATTTACAGAAATGTGTTCCAGGAACAAATAAAGGAAATAAGAAACAAAAAGGACCTCTTCCTCTGCTTTCTCTCGGAGGCGCTCCGACAACTTCAACACTCTTATCAGGCACGCATCCTTATCTGCAAGCCACCAGAAAAGGATATACGCTGTCGTTTCCTCAGTAAAGGGTCAAACTTTAACACATCTCACACATTTCATAAAACATAATAATAAGAGCAAGGACACATGAACGGCAGCGTTTCACAAGATATCCAAGCGCCGTAACCAGCTAAGAAGACTAACCTCTGACTTCATTCTCGAGGCGGTTAAGCTCACAAGAAAACAACTAATATGTATACAATAATTTTTTTTTAATGAAGATAAAACAATAGGCGTTATTTTTTTTTCGTATATTTGTCAAAAGCTTATCTATTTCATGCATTTTTTTGTTATATAAACTATATTTTTTAAATTAGTATCAGTTTATTATAAAAGCATTACAGACAAGATCTTATTAATTTATCATACTTAATATTATATGGATTTGTGTAGCTAATGACAACGCGATAAATGCTTAATCAAAAGAGTGATATTTTGTTACTTAAAAAAAAGTCAAATTCATTGTATGCAAACCTAAAATAATAACCTGAAGCTTTTAGTCGTGGTCAATTTTTTTTTTATTTTTATGGTTATTATTATTATATATATATATTATAACCAAAATAATTTTTTAAAAAAAATATCCGGCATTAAATAAGACGCCAAGTGGCATCTTAGAGATGAAAGGAAAACAATTGAAGACAGATGAAGAGTACAACACAACAAAAGGATTCTGTAAGAGAGATGCATTTAATTGATAATAATGTGAAATGATAAATGAAGCGTGTAATTAAAAAAAATACAAACTTTCACAATTTACAGAGAGTGTAATTAAAAAAAAAAACTAGTTTTTCATCCAATTATTTTTTCTGATTAATGATCAAAATTAGCAAGTATGATAATTTGTCTCCATAACGTGATTGTTTATCAAATTGAAATATTTATTGTTTTCATATACATATAGATCTTAACTATGAAACATTGAATAAAAGAGTCATTTTTATATTTCGATTGAAAAATCATATCACGCTTGTATTATTAGAAAATGAATGACATAATATGTTTATATATATATCCAAACCACTGTTTCAAGCAATCATATATTTTTTTGCGTAAAATATATTATTTATCTATATAATTGAAAATAGAGTAGAAAATATTTTGGTATACGAAATATTGATTAATCGAGAAATTAATACACGGATTATTGTAAATTAATTAATTAATATATGATCTAATTAAATTTTGGAAAACTAAAATAGTGATTAGGGTTTGCTATGATCAAACAATTATCAGTATGTCAAAAAATATAAATGTTTGTCAAAACGCAATTTTATTTATTTATACTCGTAGCAATGCGGAGTGTATCTGTTTGAGTGCTAATGAGACAAACTATTAGGCGCGAGAGTCCAGGGAGGTACGTGTTTATCTGCTGGCGTTGTTTCATATCCCTTAAAAAATAGCTTTACTCTTTCCGTACCACCAATCATGTCCCCAACATGTACAATAATACCCATTAAAAATTAGCGTCACTTTTTTACGACATATCTAGTCGATCATATCAAGCAATGCAACGTCAAAAACTTGACGTACGAGAATTTTTCAGGAGATCACACATCTCAGTATTACTATCACTTATGCACACTCAACTCAACATTCTCTCCGATAAGTATAGAAATGTGCTTATTGGGAGATTGAAACTCATGACCTCGCTCTGATACCAATTGTTATGATCAACTGTTTACCAATAGGAAAAAAATTATAGCTATTAGCCAATGACAACTTTATTTCCTTATATTCGTGGCGACACAAAGTGCTGTGCTTGGGTGTTAATGCGTCGTGCTGTTAGGCTCACGAGTCCGGTAATGTGCGTGTCTATCTACTGGTGTTGTCTTATATCTCTTAAATACTAGTCTTACCATTTTCTTATTGTCTGCCCTATTCTCAGCATAGATAATATTACCATTCAATATTTTAGATCAAGCGACACAATATGAACACCTTGACGCATGGGAATTTCACATTAATCCATCATTTTCAGTATTACTCTCACTCATACATACTTAATCCAACAAAATTGCTTAAATCATCCAAAAACAGTACATTTGGATTCCGACTACATATATTTACTTATTATATCTTATCTATATATATTTGTTACAAAATTTATTGAATCATAATTTTAGTAATATATAACTATAGAGTATGTCTCACATTCTCACGAATATTTATCTGTGAGACGGGTCAACCCTACCGATATTCACAATAAAAAATAATACTTTTAGCATAAAAAGTAATACTTTTTCATGGATAACCCAGATAAGAAATTCAACCACGAAATTGATTCGTGAGACTGTCTCACAAGAATTTTTGTGATAACTATATATATTTTTTTATATTTTTATATATACGTCTAAAAAATATTATAATTGAGTATATAATTTATCTAGTAAGATATATTTTTATTATTAATAACTCTAATATTTTAATACAAAAATTACTATATTTATCCATCATGATATAATTTTTAAATAAGCATACTTTTTAAAGAATTTAATCAATAAATGAAACGAAAATAAAAATATATATAATTGAATTTAATAATAATAATTAGATTTAAAAGCAATTTAAGTTAAGACTAAAATTCACTTTTTATTGGATCATATACTAATTAAGCATTTTACAATAATTTATGTTTTAATTTGTCAATAATTTAGGTAAAAAAATACTTTTTACTCATTAAAAATATGAGATAAAATATCATATTAAAAAACTTACAAGTGAACGGTCTCGAATGTGCTTATCATAGCTAACTTTAATTTACGGACTTTGCTTTCTATTTTAATTACAAATATTTATATATGTAATACAAATAAACAAATTCTAAAAAAAATAATTATAAACAAAGAAAAAAAAAGGATAAAGAATTCAGTTGGCACTGATCTATTTGTTTCCTAAAACATAAGAGGAAAAATGAACCGTCGCATACGATTTCCCAAAATATATTGTCTTCCTCGAACTTAGATTACACCATCCATGTCACTGTAGTTTCGTACAACTGTCACTCCCAATAACCAAGCACTCTCTTTTCCCAATTCTCATCTTCACTCAACAGACCTGGGATTCCAACCATGTCCTCCCCAGACTCCCCACTCCTACCCCTCCGACAGCCCTCCCGTGCCTCCTCTCTATCCCTCCTCCTCTCTCGCTTCGCCTCCATCACCCGTCGCCGGGGCGGTGCATCCGTCGTTGTCCGAGAGAGCGCCGCTCGCGAGCTCGAGCAGCGCCGCGCTGACTGGGGTTATTCCAAGCCCATCGTTGCGCTAGATGTGATGTGGAATCTGGCTTTCGTGATTGTGTCTGCAGTTATGCTCATTTGCACTTTGGATGAGAACCCTAACATGCCGATCAGGGTTTGGTTGTGTGGGTATGCGATTCAATGTTTGGTTCATGTGGTTCTTGTTTGGGTTGAGTACCGACGGCGTTCGCGATGGCTAGTGAGAGACGGTGGCGGGGAGGAAGGTAGTGGAAGTGAGAATGAGGAGGAGAATGGGAATGGGAGAGTTGGGGTTTTAGGGGTCGGCAATCGATCGAGGTTGGCAAATTCCAACATAATTTTACTTTGTTGCGTTCTATGAATTTCAGTGTTCTGTGGGTGGGTTTTATGCAATCTTCTTGTAAACAAATAAAACGTAGTGCAAATAAAAGGAGTCCGCGATTTGCTACTACTGAAATTAAAATATCTGCTTTTGCAAATCAGTTGTGAGTATTAATCTTTCTATTCTCTGTTCTTGAACTCTATCTGTGTGTTTTCCAGCTTCATTGCATGCACCTTTAATTAGTCCAACGGTATTATCATTCTCAATTTCAGTCCCCCAATCGAATATATTTATATGCTCATTTCTATTCCCTTGTGTCACCATTCATGCACATTGTCTTGGCCTTATCCGGAGCCTTCTTTGCTGATTCCGTATTCTGATAACAACAGAAAAAGTTAGGAACTTCTTTCCTTTTTGATAGGTTGAAGTTGGATCCTGCCTAATTTAATTTCTCTATCGTTCAATCTCAGGGACAATCATTATCTTAATATGTAGTCCTTTTGTAGTCCACTCACAAAGGTTTGAATAGCTGAGCCTCCCGAAATTAGTTTTTGCATATTTAGTTGCCAATTATGGATGCTTATATAAACCGCTGCTAGAAGTTTATTGCTTCCCATACTTGGTTAACTTCTATGGCTCCTGTAATTAGTTTGCGTAGTGTCCAATTATGAAAGCCGATATAAACTGCTGCAATAAGCTAATTTCTTCTGATGCTTAGCTAACGTTTATTTAATTTCAGTACAATGAAGCGCTGTGAATCTGTGAACACTATAGCCTCTTTCCTGTGGTGGATAGTTGGCTTTTACTGGGTTGTCTCAGGTGGTGAACTTCTCTTGAGAAGTGCTCCGCGCTTGTATTGGTATATCTGAAACCAACTTCTTTAATGTTTCTGCTTGTACTTCATTGATTTTTATGTTTGTCACCATGGACATAATACATCTCAGTGTTTTTTCAAAAACATTATCAATGCAAATCCGAGTCATGAAATCGATATCCAAATGGCTATACCCTGTGTTAGAAGAATTCTTTCTCCCTTTATTGATTTTCTTCCTCGTTAATAATCATTCTTCTTTTTATCTTCAAACTGATGAAACGGAAGTCATGCTTATGTCATCATTTCTTGCAGAAATAATTGCTATTAAAAGTTTCCTTTGCCCTGACACTGAGTGTGACAATTGACCTCTTTTGCCTTTTGGGTTATCATTAGCAGCAAGTTATGTTAAAATGTATAATAATTATCTCTCCACCTTTTGTATTTTAAGCCGTACCTCAATGGAACCATCAACTGTGCATCTATTGAATTTGTTCTGAAATGATTCTGTTGAAAACTTCTTCGGCTGATTTTGAAGTTTTTCCCCTTCTACTTCCCTTGCATATTAACCTCAGTAATTAAAACCTAACAAAGCGCTCCTAGGTTTAAGGACATCCCGATGCCTAGACTCAACCAAGGCTCTACCTTTTCATGAAGTGTGTACCTCGGCAGACCTTGAAAGTTTTGAGACATACTTAAATGCAGAGATCACAAATCTTTATTGTTGTTGATAAGTTTGTAAAATATTTTTAGATTCTAAATTATGTTAACTTCATTTCAATTAGGCACATGACTCACCTTGCACGACAACCTTCTCTTAGGTTCAAGGACACTCATGCACCTTAGGACTTCGTGAGCCTTTAGTAAATATGTTATTAGTTGTAGAAAGAGACTCTCAGACCCACTGATACTTGATGTGTTGCAGGTTGGCTGTTGTCTTCTTGGCATTTGATGTATTCTTTGCCATATTTTGTGTTGTTTTGGCATGTCTTATTGGGATAGCACTATGTTGCTGCCTACCATGCATCATTGCAGTTCTTTATGCCATTGCAGGCCAGGTATGCCACGATGACCTCTAGCTGAATTTTAATGATATTTCAATTTTAAAATCCTTAACCCTCTTGCTTGGATGATCAGGAGGGTGCATCAGAAGCCGATTTGAGTGTCCTTCCTAAGTACAGATTTCAAACCTGCAAGGATGAAGATAGGCTAGGCTTTGGAGCAGGAAGAATGGTTCCTTTTGAAACAAGCAGTGGAGCAAATGAGCGAATTCTCTTACCTGATGATGCAGTAAGTTTATCATGTGTTGGTGTTTTTTGTGTGCATGTGTTCCATCTCAAATATCAAGCAGATGATTCAGAACTAGTATGCACATGCACTGAATATTGCCTCTATATTTATAAAGTAAAGCTTGGATTCGATTTTTATTTAACGGAATCTAGTTTGGCTCATACCTAAAAAAATAGCTGTCTTGATTCAAGCTCATAGATATGTTAAAAATCAACCGGATGTTTGCTAGCGGTCGAATAAAGTAGTTTATACTCGAAGTTAGCTCAAGTGATAAAGCTATTTTGATTCAGTTACCCCTTTAATCGACACAAAATCATAATGTTGAAGGAAACCAATACCACGACCCATCATCATTTAAAGATCTCAACCCATTCATCATTTAAAGATCTCAACCCATTCATTTGGTTGTGAGTAAGAAACTTCCGTCACATTTACTTATTCATTTGGTTGTGAGTGAGAAACTTCCCTCACTTTTGCTTATGGACGTACCCCTTCATTCTGCAAAAATTTGAGTTCATGCTACCATGCACCCATTTTGATTTTCCATTTGTGGGCCACCGCATATGTTTGATTTCCTACTTGGACTTGAAAATGTTCTTCAGGAATGCTGCATATGTCTGTGCGAATACGAGGATGGGAACGAACTCCACGCTCTTCCATGCAGTCACCACTTCCATGATACGTGTATTGTGAAGTGGCTTAAAATGAACGCAACATGCCCATTATGCAAGTACAACATTCTCAAGGGAAACGAACAAGTCTAATACGAAGGAGGAATACTCAGAGTCTTGGTCGATTTATTTATTCTGATATTTGCACAATGTATATACTTGAAGTTGGGATAATAGAGACTGGAAATGCTTTGTGTTGTTCTGAGAATAAGGTAATGGCTTATATTTATATATTATTACATTATAAGTCAAATTTGTCACGAAGAAAATTTGTGTAAGGTTTCTTCCCTTCTCCCATTACGTCTGGCACATTCAGTGATTTGTAGAACCTAGTGTTGTTTGCTATAGAAACTATGGAAAATTTCTCAATACGCGTAGCATTCAAAAATGTAGAAGTACTTAGTAAAAATTTAATTAATGAATTTAATAAATAATAATAAAAAATAATAAATCAATCAATAAAAATATTTATTCTAATAAAAGATTTTACATGTAGATAAATTGTCTTACGTATTAATCTACTAAAAAGATTGGAATGAAATAAATAAAAATATTTCTCGATGATGATAAGGATTTAACTCTATGAAATGAATTTTGTTGTTTTACAAATGAAATTTAAATAAATTTATATATTAATAAAAAACTAATTAATTAATATTTTATATTTTTATTTATTATATATATATATATTGCTTTTATTTATGTATATATATATATTGCTTTTATTTATTTAGGTTGTATTAATAAAATAATATTTTATGTTTTTATAATGTTCATCGGGATCGATATATTACTTATTTTCCAAATTGTTTTTTTTTTTAAAATTGTTGACTACTATTTCATATGTACCTTTTTTAATAAAAAAATAAGGTTCTAATAAAAATTAAATTTTAATGAAAATGAAAAAGAAAAATTTTACGTTACGTATTTAAATTCATTTTATTTAAAATTCCAAAGAAAAACGATGGCTACTTGAGTCATTTCACGAGTCCAGGCCGATTTTCTTGCCAAACCTTTTGCCAAATTTCCTCGCATGCTGATCGGGATAAAAAAAACCCTAATTTTGGAAACGAACAAATCAAGAAAAGACCAAGAATTTCTCTCTCGAAATTTTCGTAGTCGAAAATTCCGATTCAATTAACAAGCTGTCGACCTTGCAGATTCCCTTCTTATCGTCAATCAATTTTTCATTAGATCTACTGACAGTCTTTTTATCGAAGATTCGTTTAAATGTTACGTAGCTAAATTAAAAGGAAAGATTTTCAGTTTCTTTTTCCTGGGGATTTGTTATGGCGGATGCGCTGTCTGTGATTCCAGCAGCTGTTCTTCGTAATCTTTCCGATAAGCTCTATGAAAAGCGCAAAAATGCTGCTTTGGAGGTAATGCATTACGTACGGGGATATGCGTGTTTTTATGTTAGTGTGTACGAGCGTGCCTTTTTGGAAAATTTGTCGTGAGTTTGAAATATTCGGCTTACAAGTGTGTATCGGGCTTCCATTTTGTCAGTCATTTTTATATTCTGGAGGTTTTGATTAAATCTAGGTGGAAGGGATAGTAAAGCAATTAGTCGGTGCTGGGGATCACGAAAAAATCAAGGCCGTGATCAATTTGTTAGCCAACGAATACACTTATTCACCCCAGGCGAATCATCGGAAAGTATGCTACTAGTTTCATAGTCAATGTTGGAGTTCATTCATCTAGTATGTTAGCTAAAAGGTTTCATTTGTTTTTTTTCTATTTTTAGGGAGGGTTGATAGGATTGGCAGCAGCTACAGTGGCTTTGACATCAAATGCCTCGCAGCATCTTGAAGTAAGAATGTTAAAGTGAAGATCCAGTTTCATATTTGTTTTTTTCAGTTTCTTCCACTCCTGGATTTTTGAATTTTTATCCTTTTATTGTAACAATACCTTTTAAAATTTAAAAGCGTCTCTAATAAATATATTTTGGTTCTTCTTTGTTTGTGCAACTGCTTATTATTTGACAGCGGTCAGACAAGGAAAGAACATTTTCTTAACAGAATGTATCAGATTGCCATCTAGTTTTCTCATCTGTTAATTGACTTCAGTGCCGATTTTAATCACATGAAATGATAAAATCATCACGTCTTATTAATTTACACTAATCTGGTTAGTTTATGAGAAGCTAATCACCTTAGAAATGCAATCATACAGTTGATTTAATTGTCTGGATTCTAGGAAAACCTGATTCCTTTGTTTTTTGATTTACCATTGATGCTTTAGAATTTAAGAAACCACATGCTGTTGCTGTCATTGAATATAAAAATTTGCAGTTTTCATGAATATTCATGGCTGAATGCCTATATTATTGCCTATATATAATGTTTTGGCCTTTTGGGCATAGTAAACACATTTAGATTCCTGCTTCAGGGAACTCAAAAGGTGAAGCTTGCTAAGCTCCTTCCTGTTTAAATGTAGCAACCAGTTAGGCATAAAAATGGCCAAGCAAGTTATGCTCTATCTATTGCAGGATGCAGGGAATGCCAGTGGTCTAGTGTACCTATTTGGATGGAATAAACTGAGGGATATTCTTATCTAATCCATCACTTCTGATCCCGTAGCCTTGTAACATTTTATAGTTTGTGACTTTGTGTACTCGGATGTACCTATCTTTTTAGTTTTTATTTCAGTAAATTTTGCTGAATTGGTTAAGGTATTGAAATTTGGACTTTGTGATTCAGCGATTGAGACTACTGGGTGAGGATGGATTGTGTTTTGTGGAAAGATGAGGTATCTTGAACTCAAGTTAATTTTAAGGGCACTTGGGAATTATAGATTAAAGAAAGAAATAATGATTTTAAAATAGAATAATTTTTAAATGCTAAGAGCTAATGAATTAGCTAACTTTGTGTATAAGATTCCGTGATATGTTGCTACCGTATCTTGTAAATGTGAGGTATGCCTCAAAACACACAGAGTACAACAGAAGGATCACACGTTGCTCAGGTTTACCCTTTTTAGAGGAATATCTAATTATCGGGCATGATTTCCTTGGCCCAAGTGTGTTAATCAGTCCGTTCATTTCAATTTTATGCGAATGTTGAGATGGTAATGAATGCTAGAAACTGGTCTGTAATGTCACAGAAGTAACACTTTCAAAATTGCACTGCATGGAACTTGACCTTTTTTGCTTGTTAAGTTAATTCATGTATAAAAATGAATATACTTTCCTCCCTGAAAATGAGTCAAGGTTGCCAGTTGGTAAGCAGCTCGCTCCTTCGGACTTGATATTAGTTTGATTCACCTATAAGCGACCGCTGTTGGGTAAGAGTTGAATTCTCCATTTTGAGAATCAGAAGAATAGAAAACATTTTCCTCCCTTGAAGTAAAACTATAGTGCATGCATATGAGTTCTTACGTGCCATTTTTCTTATAGCTGATTCATATTTCCTTCTCTTCTTTTGCTTCCTATTTGTCTGGTTCATTGTTTCTTCGGGTGTTTCTGGTGAAGTTTGTTTGATATAATGCCTCTCTCTTCTGTGGTTGCTCCAGCATATTGTACCCCCCGTTTTAGCTTCCTTTTCTGATCAAGACAGCCGAGTTCGATATTATGCTTGTGAAGCTCTGTATAACATTGCAAAGGTACAAAAACTGAGGACTTCTGTTATGTTCCATTTTTCCTTGTGTATTTTAGGTGTCGTGATTGCAAATTGACAGGTCGTGAGAGGCGATTTTATCGTGTTCTTCAACCAGATTTTTGACGCGCTGTGTAAGCTTTCGGCAGATTCAGATCCTAACGTACAGAGCGCTGCTCATCTTTTAGATAGACTTGTAAAGGTATGTGGTTTATTTTTTTGGAGTTTGCATGCATGCATATATTTATGCATAACATATATAGGTACAAATTTTTTCATTATTGCTAATTTTGGCTGCTTGTAATGCAGGATATTGTCACGGAGAGTGATCAGTTTAGGTCTGCTGTCTCGCCTATTTTGTTCACATAGCAGTGTATCAAACTGAATTCTTTGATTTCTCTAATAATGCAGCAATCATTTAACTTTCTACTGCTGCCATTTTCACCTGACTCAGCATTGAAGAATTTATTCCATTGTTGAGAGAACGAATGAATGTCCTAAACCCTTATGTACGCCAATTTCTGGTAGGATGGATTACTGTTCTAGATAGTGTACCAGATATTGATATGCTGGGGTTTCTCCCTGATTTTCTCGATGGTGAGAAGATCAAAATACATTCACAATCTATAATATTCTTACAGATGTATGTTCTCACATTGGTGATGAAATTGCAGGCTTATTTAACATGCTTAGTGATTCTAGCCATGAAATAAGGCAACAAGCTGATTCTGCACTTTCTGAATTTCTTCAAGAGATCAAGAACTCTCCAGTAAGATTCAGTGATGCTACATCATTAATTTCTTTAGTTGTGATTAGAGACGAGCATTTGTTGAGGAATCTTGCCTTTTAATGAGCCATGAGGATTAAAGGAAAAGAACCTTCTCCTGTAACCAATTTGTTAGGGTATATGAGTATATCGATTAATTTTTTTCAGTATTCTTGCTCACCAACTCCATGTTACTTTGTACACACACCACTGAAATTAGTCAGTGAACACGAACTTTTCTAGATTCATCGAACGATGTGGGACAGCGTGTGACAAAGAAGTCGAGAACGTCTTACAGGAACAATTATCTTGTAAATTTGAAAAGAATCCTTTCCAACTAATAATTTTTCTTGGAAAACTTAACTGGTTTCTCACCATGGTAGGAATCAAAAGCCTCAAATACTAATTTTTACCTCAAATTGAGATATGGTAATTGACTTGACGGCTCCCAAGCATGCTATAATATCTTGTATGAGCAATATGAAGGAACACAATCTTAGAATTCTCAGTAAACATAATAGCTACTTAATGATTCTTTCCCACCAAAACGAGAATAACAATGAAAAAAACGAGAGAGGGAAGAATCCAGACACAATATAATCATCAGCTAAGATGACATTGGAGATTGAATATCATTTGAATCCTAGAAGTGAAGATCAAAATGTTTCCACAGTTTTCACGTAATACCATATATTACACCTACGATTGAGAAATCTCAATTTTTGAGTTTTGGAATGTTTTTGAAAAAGGAAAACTTTGACCATGCAAAAATGGGTAACATAATTTTTTGAGTTATATGTTTAACCTTTTTAGATGAGGTTTTGAGAAGTTAGGAGTGATAAACTGTTCCTGTTCAATCCATAAAATATTTATAGAATGCATAGATCTGAAATTGGAAAGATTTCTATTTCAAACGAACACGGAATGAATGACAAGGAATGGAAATGCATCAAACTTCTAATTGTGCTTGCTCTTTATGGACTTGGCTATCTTATGACGACTTTTATTTCCTTACTAAACTCTATTTTATCTTAAATGAGGAAAGCACGTTTCTTGAACGGAAACAATCGGTAATTAGCAAACCCTACCCATTTGGTATTTAACAATAAAACGATTGACAGAACTGCCAGAATGCCTTTGTTGATTTTGTACGAACAAGTTGAAAGGTAGGGTAAGAAACAATTTTGCTAATGGAGGCATTCACTCTCTGGGAACCCTATTTATTTGATCATTTATCGATTAATTTTTGCTTCTGTGTTATGTATGTGGATTTCACCCGAAATATTCTCGTCAGAATTTACTTTCAAGTACCTTGTTCTTTGATCGATTTATCGGCTAATTGTTGGTCAGATCACCTTTCTTTGCCATATCATTTTGGAACTCCTCATCCTCATCCCCTTCTCCAGCATTGTTCCTTCTTTATGTTGAGAATTTATGCGACTGTACCTAATACCTAATGTGATTTTTTCTCTCGTTCTTATCAATTCTAGCCCTCTCATTGAATATTTCTCCATAACTTTGATATTCTTGATATCAAGTTGATTGCTGAAATAAGGATTATGTTTTGTGCCTTTAATCTTGACCGGTGTTATACCCACGGAGAACAACATTTCCCTGCAAGTGAGTTTTTATCTTGATTCCCTCTAATCCTGGTATGAATTCAGTGATTGATTTGATGGGAGAAGACCAACCTTCTAGTTCCTGACTAGAAAAAAAACTCTAGAACTGCAGAAAAATAAAAGCCCATCTTGAATTTCACTTCCTCATAATGAACGAACCAACCATCTTTCGTATTACCGGAAGATCATTCAGTGCTTATAAAGGGCATGGCTTGACCGAAATTGGATACTGTGATGTCATATTGAAGACTTGATAACGTTGTGTGCATTCCTAAAATAGGAGACATTTCCACAGATCTCGTATTAGAACGCTACCTAAATATTTATATGTTCAGTTTTGCCCTCTGATTTACCTTTGTTATTTTGAACATTAGTTTACCTTTTTAGCAATTGTTTGAGAAGTGCTACTTTTGAAGTCTGTAGATTATGGTCGAATGGCTGAGATACTAGTGCAAAGGGCAGCTTCACCTGATGAGTTTACTCGATTGACTGCTATTACCTGGGCAAGTCCTTTATGTGCTTTTATGATGTGTGGTAGTAAGATATTTTTTGGTTTTCATTCTGTCAGATTTAGTTTTGTGCACAACTTCTCTCTGCAGATTAATGAGTTTGTAAAACTTGGTGGTGATCAACTCGTACCTTATTATGCTGATATTCTTGGTGCAATTTTACCTTGCATATCAGACAAGGAAGAGAAAATAAGAGTTGTAAGTTTCAATCTTCTTGTTGACCAAAAAAAATGCTTCAACATTGTATCCCACATTTTTCGAAAGAACTGATTCACCTGTAAGGACTTGTAAACTGAATTGTCATTAATTTGTTGCATGTCTTCCTTGACCTCCCCAATTTTTTCTTTGTTCTAGCGGGTGCAGACTTATGTTATTGTTTGACATTCAGGTTGCTCGTGAAACAAATGAAGAGCTTCGTGGAATGAAAGCTGATCCAGCTGAAGGATTCGATATCGGAGCAATTCTTTCTGTAGCTAGGAGGTATCTTTTTCCTATTTGAAAAACTAGGTTTATTTCACTTGTGGTTTATTGATGGCCCTTATAGAAGGTGATCAGATATTACATAGTGCTATAGTTGCTTTTCCCAATGCCTTTTGGTGGATGAGTTGTGTTGTTGAAATTTAATTTTTTCGATGTGTCAGTCATCTGTCTACTGAATGGGAGGCAACGCGTATTGAAGCTCTACGCTGGATATCGGCCCTTTTAAACCGACATCGAACAGAGGTGATGATGAATATTTCCTATTTCCAAGGAACATTATTTAAAAGAAATTTTCGTAATGCATATCCATGGAAGTACACCTTTTAGTATTTGTGGAGTTTGAACTGGTATAGCATCTCATCCACACAATACTAATAGAATGAATCATCTACTCATCGAAGAGTAAAAAATGATTTTCTGTATAGTTGTGCACTATCAGACATTTTGCAAATTCAGTAAAAGCTTATGTTGAATGCATATATTATGCTAAATTTGAGATTTAGGTCTCGTATATGTGATTGATTAATTTGTAAGAATTGGAGTTTTTTGTAGACGTACTGTAGGAGTGAAACTTGGAATCTTAAAGGAAGTCCTGCTGTGCTTAATTGTGTTCTCTTTTCACCGACAGTTGGTCGAAAATCTTTGATCAATAAAAATATTTGATTGTGGGCATTTTACTAGCATTGCAAAATTGTTGAACTTTCAATCACATCATTTTGGGAATTGATGAGTAGATTTTCACTTTCCATTTTCTTACTTGAAACAGGTTCTATCATTTTTGAATGATATCTTTAAAACTCTTCTGACGGCACTTTCAGATCCATCTGATGAGGTATTTTCTCCTCTCACTTTCCACACTTTCTCAATGCCTAACTTTTTAAAACCAATTTCTGCTTCAATTTTAGCCTGTAATCTTTTTGATGGAGACATTGTAAGATTTAGTTTCTTTGCTTTATAAACTATGCAGTCAAATATTACATTTTGCGTGTAAGAACCATATGATAGGTGAAATGCTTCATTTACATATTTCTACGTCTCTATTGATTTGATGCTTTACTCGCCTACACTAGTTGTGGAAATTTCTCAATCATGTTCTACAGATTGGAGGTCTACTGTGTTGAGTTTACATTAACTTCAGCACCATTTAACTTACAATTTGTGGATGTGACTGATTGGATATGTGTCATGTCCAACTTTTTAACATTCTTTACATTTGGTGTGCTCTTTTATGTTGGTCAACACTTTCATTTCTCATCACGGGAGATTTAATTTCTGGATAGTAACAAATATTCTCCTTGTTTCCATTTGGTCTCAGGTTGTGCTGCTGGTACTTGAAGTCCATGCATGTATTGCCAAAGATGAGAAGCATTTTCATCAGCTCACTTTGTATTTAATTGAAAATTTTAGAGATGACTATTCTCTCTTGGAGAAGTGAGTTATTTGTCTGTGCTTCTATGAGTATACTGAAATAACTTTATTTGATATTGTTTGAGTAAAGTAAACCTTTGTTCTTGCAGGCGTGGCGCCCTGATAATTCGTAGACTTTGTGTGCTACTTGATGCTGAAACCATGTATCGGAAGCTTTCCGCAATACTTCAAGGGGAACCAGATTTGGATTTTGCATCAACCATGGTTCAAGTACTGTGTTGTTCACACCTGGAGTATTATCGTGCTTCATTCTTTTTGGTCTTGTCTACCATCGATAGATAACCAGTTTCAATATTTACTTCTTTTGCTTATTTATGATTTCCAGTAATTGTATACTCCTTGTTTTTAGGTTTTATTCTTTTTGCTTCTTTCTATTTGTGGTAAGGTTGGGGTCTGCCGGTTGGTCAGCAAGAGATATTCCTGTGAATGTGCCCGTTTTTTCGTTTCAGGCTCTGAACTTGATTTTACTCACTTCTTCCGAGTTGGCTGGCATTAGAGATCTCCTAAAACAATCACTGTTGAATGAAGCTGGAAAAAATTTATTTCTATCTCTATATGCTTCGTGGTGCCACTCACCAATGGCTATCACAAGCCTTTGCTTGTTAACTCAGGTACGAGCTTCGTGATTAGTGGTCAGCATCTCTTTACCTGCCTTTGTCTTTGCCTCTGCCGTGATTTCTTTCAATGTCAGTACGTTTATCTTATTGATGGCATTGCTATGCAGACATATCAGCATGCGGGTTCTATTATCCAATCTCTGGCTGAGGAAGATATTAATGTCAAGTTCTTAGTCCAATTGGATAAATTGATCCACCTTCTGGAGACTCCTACCTTTGCTTACCTTAGATTACAGGTAATTTTAGTAAATGTGGCTAGCTATGACAAATTTCGACTTTCTTCTACTACAGACGTGACAATTTCAACTTACATAATTGGTTTCCGTAACAGCTTTCTCTTATAAACAGACTTGGGATGCACATGTAAAAAATTTTCACCTATTTAAGCATAGTTGTCAAAAGCTAGCCCTTAAGCGCAAAGTGCCACGAAGCGCTCGGAGAGCTCCGAAGGGCACAACATCTACGAAGCTCGCGCTTCGGTGAGCTCGAGAGAAAAGCGCTCCATTTTTTAAAAAAATTGTGCTGAATAATTAAAAAAAATAATAAAAAAACCCTAAGTAACTTATCGATCGATTTCTCTTTGGCTGTTCTTCTGCCTCTGCTCCTCTGGGCTCTACCTTACCGATAGTCTCCAGCTCGCCGCTGCCGCCTCTGCCTAATTTATCGATAAGAATTTTTTTCTTTTAGATTAATATCTTTGAATATTAGAATGAATCTCATCCTTTTGCGTTAGTCTCTTTTCATAGCAGACCAAAGCTGGCCCAATTCTTGTCCCTATTTATCCCTTTAAGAAAGTATTATTGTATAGAAACAATTATATCGATGCATGTAATACTAAATAATGTATTGTTTGAATCTTTTACTTTTGGGGGGGATAATATTTAATTAGGCAAACACTTGAGCGCTTTTTTGGACCTCATGCTTTTGACAACTATGTATTTAAGCAACTTTGTCAACTTGTCACTTGTGTTAAACTTTTTCTCTGTTTAGCCTTGAAACTTATGTATGTGAACTTGTGAAGCTATGTGTGTAATCAATGCTTATTTTTGTGCATGTTTGCTCTGGTAATGGTCCATTTACAATAGATAAGTTAGACCACAAGAAGAGGGACCATATAAATTTTAGCCGTTGGAATGTGGTGTGAGCATTGGTGTGGAGAAGCTGAGTGGCAATAAAGTCTTAGTTGTATTTGATCAAGAAAATGGTGTTCATTCATCTTTGCTTAAAAATGTGAATTATCTCGAATCCATGTTCTGCTGTAATCAGAATTATATGTTGGGCACAGATACAAGCATACTCTTACTTGAATGCAGTTGTTGAAGTCTTGAAATGGGCGCAGGAAGCTATTTATAACCGGGGCAATTTCGTAAATATATATTTTTTGATCCGAAACGATAATTTTATTATAATAGTAGAAAAAATCACAAAAGGGCGGATGAGAAGTCCGCTAAGCACCCTAGAACGACTACAACAGTATTGTCAGCTGTAAATAAATTTCCAATCTCTAACTAGATCTGATATGAAGAGTCGAAGAGGTGACTAAACTCTGGCAACCTAGTCGACCAGCTGGCAACTCTGAATTTGATCTTCTCCCAGATCTCGTCTCTAGACTATGTTGCGTCTTTGAAGATTCTTTTGTTCCGTTCTAGACAAACTGACCAAAAGATACAATGAATTACCAAATACCAAAAGGTCCTAGTCCTTTTCTCGGGAAGTTAAGCCTGGCTCGAAAAGGAACAAGTCCTGCACCTTTCTTGGAACTGTTTACTCGAAACCCAACTCTTGCAACACTTTTATCCATATTCCCCTCGTGAGAGAACAATGCAACAATAGATGATCTTGGTCCTCCTCTTTTTTCATGACTTAATTGCTATCGAGAACTGTCGTTGATTGTCAGGTTTTATTACCATGCGGAAATGGTATCGATGACAATTATTCACTTGCCTTTTGATACTTGTTTTGTTGGTTCTTGAACATTCTCTCATCCTGTGCTTTATAAGTTCTAATTCTGATCTTTCATTCATTACCTCTGTAAGTTAATGACAAAATATTATCGCAGCACTTGTCTTTATTATTTGTTAAACATCTCATGTACAAAACCTTTTATTTATGTCATTATACATCTCTTATTTGCCTATTGCAGCTTCTTGAACCTGGAAGATATATATGGTTGTTGAAAGCCTTGTATGGTCTTCTGATGTTACTTCCCCAGGTATATATGCTCACCAGTTTCTTAGTTTAATCAGCATGTTAGAAATCTCAACTGCAGATGATGGCCTCATTGCAGATTCCTTCCACATAGCTTCTAGGGTTTATTGTTTGGCCTGTTTTATCAGGCACATTGTTGATTTGATGTTTTAAATTCAATTCCTCTTTGCCGAACTACTGTGAAATATTGGCCTGAGAAAAATGTAAAAACGATAGTTGATGGGAAATTAATCAATCAGTAGGAGCATGCAGACAAAGATTGAAGTTGAGATGCTTGAAGGACTGGGAGGGAAGAAAGTGCACATTAACCAAGGACAAGAAACTATTTTACACAATTTTTTTTAACTTCAAAGAGCAACTGTCATATAATTAAATGCAAATGTTAATTTTAGTAATTCATTGTAGCAAATGGAACCAGTAGAGAAGAATGCTTTACAAGCAAACAATTGACAACACTATCCTCAAATGAACATTCCTTGAAAACAAGTCTTAAAGACAGACAACAAACACCACAACCCAAGGAAATTGGTAAATAAGACACTGTATAAATAACAAAATAATAAGCAGTTTTCGGCCACAAGTCTGCCCTGGCCAGAAAAAGATCTGCATATTTCTTGGGAGAGCTGGATAGTTGGTAGCTTAAAACCGAATATGCATCAGTCCTAAAGCCTGCATGTTGGTTTTGAAGAACTGCGTATATTTGTATCCATGATTTCTCTCTATTCACACAATCTTTAAATGCCCTTGTATTGTATTACACTCCTAAGAACTTTTGCAGGCTTCGATAGAAGTTAGTAGCGGTGTAGCAATAGAAATTTGGTGGTAATCTCATTTGTTAGCGGGACTACCTAATACAAGGATTACATATATGGTAGGAGATCAGAATGTTTTTTCTTGGGAATGGAAAATCCATCACTGGGTTTTATCAACTTGGGTATTCTTCCTCGATTGATGGAGGGTCCAGTTCAATTCACTAATATTTCCATATGTATATATGCGTGGTCATAGGTCTTTTGAGTGCATTGATTCCCTCGATTACGCTTTGCATATTTCTTTGTTTTGCACTGCTGAAGGAATTATTAAAACTCGAGTATTTGTTTCTGTTTCGT
The DNA here is from genome assembly GCF_012295235.1 of Primulina huaijiensis. Taxonomy (NCBI): domain Eukaryota; kingdom Viridiplantae; phylum Streptophyta; class Magnoliopsida; order Lamiales; family Gesneriaceae; genus Primulina; species Primulina huaijiensis. Next base: position 44,367 of record NW_027351963.1, read on the forward strand.
GGGAAAAAATCTGTTTCAAATATTATTTTCAAAAACCATAAAGGTAAGACCCATTCTATGAGAAATAAATGGACGCTTGTTCTGTTCATTTAACATAATTTTGCTGAATATACTTGTACTTTATTATTTCATGGCCATTAATTCTGTTTGATAAGTCTCTTCTCATGCATCAATGCAGCAAAGTGTAGCATTCAAGATCCTCCAGACGAGGTTAAAAACTGTACCCCCATACTCTTTCAGTGGTGAGCAATACAAGCGCATGTCACCAGGAAGTACTTTGTTGGAAGGTAAGCATGTAGGCGGATTGCAAGTTTCAGATGGTGACATCAGTGAAGATCCACATAACATGCATGGCGGTATGGACTTTGACTCAAGACTGCGGCAGTTTAAGCATGTGCAGCAGCAACATCGCATGCATACTAAATCTCAGGCTCAATCGCGTTACAATTCTGCTTCATCTGGAAAGGTTTGTTGTGCTTAGTTTCTGGATATCAATATAGTTTGTTATATGGGATTTTTATTCAATTGCGATATCTGTTCAATTTTCTTTTAAAAAGAAATAGATGGATTTATTGCTCATTTACATACAACCCTATCTTAAAATAAATTCTAGCTGAGCCCAAGGTTAGAATGAAATACTCTCATACAAAGTTGGATTCGGTTGCTTAACGCTCTCGACTCTTGAAATGTTCTTATGTTCAAATATTTTTCAGTGATTTTTTTTTTCTTTTAACAGCTCTTACACTGCACCAAAAACGTTTGCACTATATTTGCTGATAATTAACTTGTGAATTGTTCTGCGGCCAAATGTTTATCTTTTGTTCAGGACGTACAAAGACCAGAAGAACCAAGTCGTCCTCCATCGTCGCAAGAAAAAAATAGGCCTCCTTCAATGCCGTCACGCAGAGGTCCTGGGCAATAATCTTATGCACTGGTGTTGAGGTTATTTATAACTAGGATTCCATTATTTAATGCTGCCGAGTTTTTCTAGCATATGTAAATTGTATATCCTAATAGCTTCTCTATTGAACCCTAAAGGGTTTGTCATGGTTGGCAGTGGAAATTTCTTGGCTGACTTGCCAAGCTATTCTTTTTCATCAACAGCTACACACCCATATGGTTATGTTATTTTTATTGAGAAACCATATGGGAGAAAAAAAAGATGGATGTTGGGTTTAGGTTGTACTGAGTTTGTTTCTCCTTATATCTCAATTCATTGGCTACAAGTACTCAACGTATCTTAACACGGCTATGATTAGATTATTTTACTTAGCGGACTTGAGATTTTTCCAAAACGCATTGTATATTTTAAAATCTAATAATTTTAATAGAGACAACGTCGGTTCTCAAGCACAAAAAGATTTGCTAGGTTTTACGTTTTTTCTGTTCCTATGGGATCAGAATGAGCCAACAATTAGTTTCTTTCATATAAAACATAGATCCTGGAAAACATACGAGTACATGTACAACTGGATTCGCAAACCAACTTAAACTCCGACCATTGGCCTACGGCGGAAGCGTGGGAAAAAAAACAAAATGATATCTACAACATCCCTCCAAGATTTACCCAGTGGTGTGTAAATTTGGGGAATTTATGCAACAAGTGACTGCAAAAACTAAGCCTCGCACTTATGACTCTCATAATGCATATATCTTATCATCAGAATTATAATCATCCAAATCAGAAATATTTGCGGAATATGACCATGAGAACGATTTGCTTCCGCTTGCTCGTCTGATCCGTCTCTGAGAATTGTTACCACATATTCCAAAATGCTGTCGGAAAACGAAGTAACACAAACTAATTAAAGTCCCCACGAGAATCGGAGCCCCAACGACAGTTATCGTAGTCGCCATCCAAGAACTTTTCTTCCCCACGACGACAAAAGATATTGATAGAAACGCCCCACAAGTGCTGATACAGGCGGCCCACATCATCTTATTCACTACTGAGACTACTTGTTTTTGAGCTCTGGTTTCCCAAGCAATCAAAGTGATCTGAACGACTACTACAGAAAGTGATAAGAAAAGGGCAGTAGAATCTAAGAGACAGAACGCACGGAAAGCAACCGTTTCTGAAATACGTGATTCGCCTACTTCTGGTCCGTCTGAAAGATACTGACCGGGCAAGTTAAATAGAGCAAGAAAAGCAATGGATGCCACAAGAACAGCAACGACCGTGACAGAGTTGATGGTATTTTGAACGGCTTCTCTGTGAATTTTCTTGAGTTCTTTGGCAATTCCTGAGACCCGTCTCTGTGTTTTCTCGTTCTGTTTGATTTGGGAGTGGACTTCATGCTTAATGTCACTAACGGTTCTTTTGAGTTCCATCGCTTCATCAGCTTGGCCTATGTGTCTTGCGTGCTTGGCACCAGCCTCGACCAGAGCTTCCTTGATTTCCAGAGCTGAGTCTCCGTATTGAAGTTTCTCTGCTATGTCCATCGCAGTTTCACGTTGAATATTTATGGCATTGACCTCGACATGTGCGTAAGTCAGTAAAAGTCCAACTATCTGACATGGAAAAGCAATTTCTATGTTCAATAAGAACACGATATAGAGTAAGGTAGTAGAATTTTCATGATAAGTATATACATCAATTAATATATACCTGAGAACGATTCTTCCGAGTAGCTATATGCAAAGCCATATTACCCTTTTTGTCCCGTTCATTTAATATCGAGTGATCAGCTTCCAGTAATTCATCTACCACAGATGTCTCCTGACCTTTAACAGCCATGTGCAAGGCAGTTTGGCCCTTCTTATCCTTAATAGAGACAATACCTGGATCCCTCTGGACGAGTGCTTTTACGATGTTTAACCTACCATATCTGGCAGTTGTGTGCAATGGAGTTTTCCCATTTTTCCGAACAATCATCATCGAGCTCACATCTGCATCGAGTATCGCATTTACTACGTCTACATGACCTTGGGAAGCAGCTGAGTAAAGGGGGCTGGTGTTCGTTGAGTTGCATACTTTGCAAAGCTCAGGCCACTTCTTCAGCAGTTCTTGAACAATTCCTAAACACCAGAAATCAGGACTTTCGTTATGTGGAAATATCGACAAAAGTTCCAAGACCAGTAGTTTTCGAGAAAATTGAAACTTCATTTGGCAAAAACGATGATACATCGACACAAAAAGAAACATCCCGATCCAACTTCTCACAATCATGAATCTTCAATTTCGACAAAAAATAACAATTAAGCACACAATTCGATATCAATTGCTATGTATTTCTCATCATTCAATGTCTAACCTAAACTCTCACTAAATTCAGCTAACCATCCCTTGATCAATATAGAAACACCAAATAATTTCTGAAACTTTCTTAAAATTCAATCTGCATAACTTCAAAATTAAGCACACACGCACACAAAATTAATCAAAAAGTATAAAACATGAACACCAAAAAAATACACACACCACACACTCCACGCATACAAATTACAAGAAATTCCACTGACAAGGAGTAAATGGGTTATACCCAAATGGCCTCTGGCAGCAGCGACATGGAAAGTATCCATATCCCCTTTAGCCCTCATCATAACAGTCTCCAAATCACAGAAACCTACCAAATAGTTGAAAACCTCGACAAGATTATTCTCTGCAGAAACATACAAAGCAGTCTGCTTCTCATCATTTTGAAGGGCCATCCAAACAGAGAGATCTTGCCCTTCATTCTGGACGATGCTCTTGAGGGATTCAAGGTCATTAGATCGAACGGCCGAGAAGAATGATTGGTGGGTTATGAATCTTAAAGATTTTGAATCCATTCACTAACTGTACTGTAATCAAGTAAAAAACACGCATAAACAAAGTTAAGTTTCGATCTTTGAACTGATTTTTTTGCTCTGTTTCTTGCTCCGTTCTGCTATGTGAAGGAGTAGATGTGAGTTTACGTGGAACAGTGTAAAGGAGTCGTGATGGTGATGAAAATGTAGATGTGAAATGAGAAAGTCAATCGTCTTATATTAAATTAAAGTTGAGAAAAAATTGACCCTTTTTAACTTTTTTCGATATGTGACGTGTTCCACTGAAATTTATTAAGTAATAAATTAAATATTAGATTCAATCACAATCTTACATGGAAAGATATATATATACTCCAAAAATATATATATTCTTAAGGGCTGATTGATCCTGAGGCTTCCATGTTTGATATACTATGAATCTGTGGGTGAAATTCAGAAATATCCGCATAACATGGAATCACCACAAAAAAATAATTTTATAAATACGAAAAATTAATGAACGTGTTAGCCTTGCAATCCAAAGCAATCATTTATACAGATTCGATCTCTTCGTCTCACATTGTTTCTTTCTCTCATCTTTCATTCAATCCCGACGACAACCTTTTTGTCGCTTCGCTTCCTTTTATTTTGATCATGGGACTTAAATCATTATTCAATCGGAAGAAGAAACAACGCCGCGGTGGTGGGGAAGGACTGCCGCTCACATCGGGGAATGTCGAACCCATAAACTCCAGATCATCGTCTCTGAGTTCCCGTGTCAGGATCGAGGAGGAGTTGGAGCAAGTTTTCAAGAAATTCGACGTCAATGGAGACGGCAAGATCTCTGCGTCCGAGCTGGGTTCTATAATGAGCAGCCTGGGGAACACCGCCACGGAGGAGGAACTGGACACCATGATTCGCGAGGTGGATTCGGACGGGGACGGGTTCATCAATTTACAGGAATTCATCGAGTTGAACACCAAGGACATCGATCATGACGAGATCTTGGAGAATCTGAGGGACGCGTTCCAGGTATTTGATATCGATAAAAACGGATCGATCTCAGCGGAGGAGCTGCAGGATGTGTTGATGAGCCTGGGAGAAGAATGCACGTTGGCTGAATGCAGGAAAATGATAAGCGGGGTGGATTCAGATGGGAATGGGGAGATCAGTTTCGAGGAGTTTAAGGTGATGATGACAATGGGATCTCGTTTTGATGCCGCCATGGAACCAAAGATTGACTGAGACAGAGATTATCTTCTTCCATATATTCCATTCGTTCTCTGTAATATTCTCTGCGATCGAGTATCTTTATCATTCAACGTTTAACCTTCTTCAACCTTGTAGTACATGTAGAAGCTCCTCTTAAGATAGAATTAAATTTGATTTTTATTCAAAAGTTATAGCAAAAATTCCATTAA